>NC_092508.1:88998999-89302030 GCF_047511675.1 Marmota flaviventris
CTTTCCCAGTGGATTCATCTCTTTCACTCTGAAACAAATGCTCCAGTGTATGAAATGTTTACTATGAACACCTCTGGTATACAAGTCACTTTAAGAGTTAAGAGTTTCTTCTTAACTCACTGTCCTTCTCAGTACTCACAAATTCCTTTATTCAAAGGTCATGGAATAGTCTTGGCAGATTAATGGTAATCATTATTTGGCCAACTATAGGCTCCTTTTCTATAATACTAATAATTTTTAGATTCTAAGAAGAGTGAACAATCACAATGACTTATCAGTCTTAGGAATCAAGAAAATTATATGGCATGATGTTTGTACTCAAAAAGTTGACATGCCAGTTGGTAAATTTCATGTGTCCTCCTCAGAGGGACATATGGAACATTAGAAAAGCCAAATGAAAATTTGATCATACAAATTTATTTAATTACTGGGAGAAAAAATTCTTCTATGTTAGTATTACTATTTCTTGGGGCAAATTCAGCATTCTTTGGTATAGAATCAGATTCAGTTAATAAATACTAGTTGAGACATACTGTGTGTTAAAATTGTGAGTCCCAGCTCTCTTACTGGCTTCACCTAGGCACCTTCCTGTTTCCATCCTCATCAGTTAACTAAAGATGAGAACATCTGCATTATAGATTTCTGTCTGTGATTAAACAACATATGACAATGTTAGTAAACCTTCAAAGATCTACATAAGGATTCATTCTTATGATTGTTAATGTCTTCTAATAACATGGTATTATGGAATAGAAAAGGCCAAAAGAACATGAAGGTGTTGTGAGTTTTGTTTTCCCTTTCTCTAGACATAAGGCTTTAGCACTGTCAATTAACTTTTGCAATTTTGCCAGTCCCAGAAGACCAAATGAAGATATTTGGAAAAGCGTATTTTTCAAATTTTAACTTCCAATATTATATGTAATTTTTGTTAAAGGTTAATTGCTACAAGACATAAGGATTTGTCATTACCTAATGTTAAGTGCTTTTCTTGCTAGAATCATGCTAAAGGTATATCCAATAGTAAAAGACAGTGACAATGATATGAATTGATAATGCTCATTTTTCTTTCCCCAGTGCAAATGCTGGCCTGGATTCCAACTGAAGGATGATGGTAAAACATGTGTGGACATTGATGAATGCTCTTCAGGGTTTCCCTGTAGCCAGCAATGCATCAATACTTACGGGACCTACAAATGCCTCTGTACAGACGGGTATGAAATACAACCTGATAACCCAAATGGCTGCAAATCACTCTCAGGTATCGAATTGAACTTGTCTACTGAACCAACCTCAGTTACCTATATGGATCTCAAATTTTATGTTCATTTTTATTGAATTTACTACTCCTTGCTGTTTCTGAGATATCGAAAATCTTGCCTACTTCCCTCAGTATGGGACTGTGTCATTATGATTTTGTATGCTGTACATATGCTGCTGTGTTTATAATATCACTGCATTTTCATTTTGCAAATTATTAAGTGTTTGCTATATTTTGAGAGTACTCACCAAGAAAAACAAGTATGTTACTATTATATCCTGTTGAAACACATATTCTTGAGTGCAAGTTTGTCCAAGATCATAAAAGAGCATATTATGATATTATTGTAATATTTTTATTTCTCCATTGTACCACATATATTCCTACATACTTGCCAAGGAGAATAACAGATTATTGATGATGATGATGATAATAATAATAATCATCATCATCATCATCATCAACAATACTAATAGCAAGTCAGGTATATAATACTATCTGAATCCTTCCAATGATTCAACAAATATTATTAAAGCTCTGATTATTCCAATTAGTATGTATGACTATTAAATTAGAGATTTAATAAAGCATGACACAAAACTATAAAATAATTGTAAAGTATTATGGGAAAAATTATAATGATACACAACAATATATGTGAATGACTATTAAAGTGGGTAAAAAACAATGGTGTTCAAGGGTATATCAGGCTCCCTTAAAATGAAACATATTACTGGTTTCTCACATAGATATATGTTGGTGACATTAGATATTTTGTTATTAACAAAGTAGATAACAAGGATAAAAATTTTTAAATAAGTATTTAAAAAACAGCTTAAAACTTTGTACATTACAGAGAAAAATATCAACTAAATTTAATTTTTCATTTCATTATCACTTATTCTTTGAATAGTCTTTACTGAATCAATTAGATATCATTTGGAGCCCATCGTTTTATATGCCAACCTTCTTGCTTCTGGCAGCTCACTGTGGGCTACATGATGCATTTAGTGACATGCTGCAAGAAAAAGAGATAAAATGTTAAAAGCAGCCAATGTTTCTCTTCAATAAACTTTTCATAGAGGATTGTGTAGAAAAGACAAATGCTAATGATTACATATCCATTCGAATATCATGTAACCATGAAATAATTGTTTCACATTAGTAATAATAATTAGAACCTAATAATGACTTTGAATATAAAAAATCTGTTCTTGAAGTGAAGTTCTTGAAGTAAAGACAGTTCAAAATTTTAAACCAATTATATTTGAATTTTAAAAAATAGTTTCCTAAGTATTAATGTAGAAATTAACTGATTAATTTTATATTTATATGTCTGAAACTGTGTATGTATGTACACACACATGCACAAACATGCTTTTTTTGTGGGGGTGCTGATGATAAAATCCATGGTCTCAGGCATGCTAGGCACTCTACCACTGAGTTATAGCCTCAGACAAATTTGAAATAATATTGACTGGAATGGCAAGACATCTTCTAATTAAGAGCCAACTTTGAGTTGAAAAGTATGATAAATCTGAATTTGGCCTCAACATAAAGATTGGGATAACTGATTAAGAGTGCTGTCATAGATAATGAAAGAGTGTCCAATGTGAGTGTTAGAGCATACACTGAAACCTTAATAGCAGGGTCTAATAATACCTTATTTTAATACCTTACTCTTACATATTAACTATGGAACAAAACAGCAAAGGAAGGAATGAAAAATTTCAAAACAACCATAACATTATATGATTTATAATAAAGTGCACATTAAAACACATAAAGTGACTACCTTTTGAAATGTTTTCCCATTTTTTCTGTGAACATTAAATTTGCATATTTTGGCAAATAAGTATATGAACATGTTTACAAAGACATACAAGACAAATAGTTTACTGAGTTTTCCCAGGATTATAATAATTGAAAATATGATCAAATTGACTTTATTTAAATGTGTATTCAAATACATATAGTGTGCAGCACTTTTTGAAATTCTTTTCTTTAATAATGCATTTGACTTGCAAATAAATTCTGAAGAGGACACCAAAATAAGGTACAGAGGATCTTTCTATATATTGAGCAAGATCAAACTTTATCATGCTCTTTCCTAGATTCTAAAATAAATGAAATAGTAGAACACAATGGACATCTCATTTGAAGGAATTACAGATTAATAAAAGATAAAAAAATAAGACCCATGAGAAAAGGTAAAATTAATAAACAAAAAATAGAGCCTGGAGTTCAGAAATCACTTAAGACAAGTCCTCAGGCACATGAAAAAAGTGTGTCTGTGCATTGAATCCATTTGACCTCTACCCAGGTAATTCTAAAATTTAACTGGTTGATTATCAAGGAGAAATTTTCTGATATGAGAGTTTAGCTGAACCATAGAATTTTGAGATAGGTGTAGATTAGCCTTTTTTTGAAATATACATTATAAAATTAGAATGTAACAGCAGATATTTTCTACTAATGCCAGATCAGATATTTGGATATCCAAGAACATTGAGGGTAAGAGAAGAATGCACTCAGAATTATGTAGATTTCTGTACTCCCATGGTGTTTGCTCTTTTCTTTTACTATTGACCACATTGCTGAGGACAAACTGTTAAAACATTAATCTACCAGAACAACAGTGTGTTTGAATTTACATTGCTGCTAAACTACTGAAACTAAACAGAAGAGATCATAAATATTAAATGTCTAACAGGCTCTTTGCTTTGGAATTTAGATGAGGAACCTTTTCTAATTCTTGCTGATCATCATGAAATAAGGAAAATTAGCACTGATGGCTCCAACTACACACTTTTAAAACAGGTATGATTCCTTAACATTTATTATGTGTCCTCCAGGCATGCATTCAAACTGCAGAAATACAGGACAGTTAGAATTTATGTAACAAATATTTATGGATGCATACACATATAAGCATGTATATAATATTACATAAATGCTCTTTTTTTGGTGATGAGCAGGTAATGCTTTCAACCTGCCTTATCATACGGCACTGAAGAAGGTAAAGATAATAAGGCATAATTAACTCAAGAAAAATATTATCTCAGGAATAGCTTAATTACAGAAAACATAACAATCTCTTTTAAAGTGTTTTGTGAATTACCCAAATTGGTTTTCCCACCTTGAGATATAAAGTAACCTTTTCCTGATTTCCATGTTCCTGTTCATAAAACCAGGAAATACAATAGGATAGAAGATACCTAGCCTTTAAAAATTGGAATTATCAAGAGAGTAAAAGTGAGAGTATAAGAGTCGTGACTGCAAGGTCTCAAGAAAAGGTGTTTTCAGTCTCATCTTTTCCTCTCTCAGTACCACCCACTTCAAGAGAAGCTGGGCTGATGTGTTTTCGTGTTTGACTCCTGTTCTCTGAGTTTATTTTTATAAGTGATTTGAGATGGAAAAATTATGACTTGCACTTTGTAACAGTATATAGATCTGTGAATTATTCACCACAAATGTTTGTTTTTTCTCCAGGTATGCAATGAAAATAGACCAAATTCAAATTAAAAATAGAGTGAAACTACATGTACTAGGGAAGTTACATACACTTAGAGCATATTTTTAGTTATTAAGAGAAACCTCTTTCCTTGGAATCAATATCTTGTATCTGTTTGTCTGTAAATGACTTTGCTCCAACTGTACAATACATCAACATTAAGGACTCTTCTTATATTTGTGATATGTTTATGAGAGTGTTAGATATAAATAAAGAGACCATTTATATGGTGACTTTTTGGAAACAAAGAAGACTTACAGTCATCCTAAGTATCTCAGAAGGAGATTGGTTTCAGGATTCCCAGCAAAATCCAAAATGCATAAATGATCAAGTTCCTTATATAAAATTGTATAGCATCTCCATATAATGTGCACACATCCACCCACATATTTAAATTCATCTGTATTTTACTTATAATATCTGACATAATATAAATACTTTAGAAATAGTGGCAGTTTTAGAGAATAATCACAAGGAAAAAAATCTGTACATGTTCAGTACAGATGTAATTTTTCCCGTGATATTTAATGGTGGTTAGTTGAATTGATGGATACAGAGCCCAAAGATATAGGGAGGGCTGACTGCCCTTAATAAAAGTTAGTTTTACTACTGTCTGCTGGATTTCTTCACTGCAGCTTCAGAAATTTCTTCATTTAGATTTAGCAGTAAGAGTAACTTTAAGTGCACATATTTATTAGCCAGTGTGAGATTGACTAATCCTGGCAAAGTCACATTTTTCCAGACTTCTTCTAGATAACAGATTGAATTTCAATTAAAGAAAGAGAGAGAGAGAGAGAGAGAGAGAGAGAGAGAGAGAGAGAAGGAAAAGGAAGAACAACAGTGTATGCAAGAAAGATATCAGGGAGAAGGAAGTGGAGAGGGAAATGGGAAGTATTGAGAATTGAAACAGAAAAAAAACGGTGTTATATGCAAATATGTCTAACTAATGCACTAAAAATATACTTTAAATATTTTACATGAAAATCCAGATTTTCTGGCTGTTTATGAAGAGTAGAAAAGTATATGGTGCTAGCCTCACATTCTTGAATGATCACATACCAAACAGTGTAGCAGTTACCATTTTGATTTAGAATTCCTACTCTCCAGTCCACTGGAGTCTTCAGATAATCCATGTCTTTGCAGCATGTGTACTTGCCCTGTTCTTGAATGTCTGTGGATTTAGGCTCTTAGAGTTTGGAGTGTAACACTAATTTCCACTATGTCACACTGACCCTCTCTTCAAAAATGGATCTGTGAAAAACTGTACAAAAATTAAAACATTTTCAGGAATTAATGAAAACCAAACAGAAAGCTATCTAAAGTATAATAATTAGACAGCTTGTCTTTTGGGAAGTTGATAATGTAAGAGTAATCATTTGGGAGGAAGTTTTAAGAATAAACATAAAATGAAAATTTTCTTTGCTTCCCACTCTGTTTCCTACATGATCTAGTTTAATTCTTTTTTTCTGTACAGTGTATTTTTAAACTTACATTAAAACTGCAAAACATTGAAAATTATCTCATTTGTGTCTATGTCTTCTCAGTCCCTCTATCTTAAAAATGAGATATGCCAGCCATTCATTTTCTGGTGTGGTCTCTGGAAAAGGGATATGTTTCTTTTCTCTTAACTAGTATTTTTGGCATTTCACTCTTCATACTATGCATTTTTAGTTTAATAGGAAGTAATTGTCTACTGAGAATACCTTATTTTTAAGCTCAGATAAACCACAAGATTAACTAATATAACAACGATATTGATTGTGTTCATGAGAACAGTTTCTGGATAAGTTCTTTGTTTCATTCTCCAACCCTGATGAGGCTCAGGACATTTTCATTGGTATCCCTTTTGTGGTCATTCATGGCAAGTGTGTTGTCTGAGATTGTTCCTAGTGAAACAAAATGATTTTTTTTCCTTCTATGCTTCATTTAAGTCTGTTTCTCATAATGGACCTACTTTAGTACACTCTTTAATATAGCTCTTTTTTCCCCTGGTGCTATCATTTTAGACTACTGCAAATTATTAGTACATAAGTAGGGGAATTTTAGATAGTTTTCTTAGTGTTTAAGTTTATGAAAATGAATAGGGAAAGAAGAAGGTAAGGTAGTTCATTAAGACCCTGAACACCTATGTTTTGGGGAAACATTTATTAGTGTTAATCCTGGAGTAAGGAAACAGATACTCCAAAACTTGATATGAGAGAAGCCTCACATCAAGTTTTACCTGTGGGCTGCTTGGAATATTTTATTTCTGCGAAGGAACAAATTTTTAACCACAATCTTATCATAGCACTTTAAAATTTTTAAGGAGTTTTAAGCAGTAAAATCATTTTTCCCCTTTAGAGACTTTATTCACATATGTGGAATGAATTAGAAGACAGAGGGAGGTGATTAATTATCTCTTCACATTTTCTCTCAACCCAAATAAATGAAAAGGCCTTGGTTGTTTGGAACTTTTATGTATAGCTGATTAAAAAATGATTTATCCTAATATGTTAAATTTTGTTCTGTTATCATAAGTAATAGTCTCATAAAATTTTATTTAATAAATTTATAACAAGTATTAAAATTCTTTTTTTTAAAGTTGTGTATTCTAAAATACAGGTGTGGTGCTAGGCCACCTATAGTTTAAATTCATACGCCGTGCTAAGAAAATGTATTTTAATAACATAGATTTTAGGAATGAAAATTAATCAAGTAACTTTCCAATATGTTATACAATGCAATTCTAGCAGTGCTTTTATCCGAGTAAATTGTATAGAGAAACAAAACACAATTTCCTAAATTAATCATCTTGAACCAAAGGGTGCAAATCTTCAACTACAGAAATGAAAGAAGCAAATAGGATTTTGATGAAACCAATTTTCAGCTCTGAAACCACTGGGATGATTCTAGTTTTCAGGCATTATTTTGACCATACCCCTGGCTGTTTTAATGTTCCTTGCATATGATTCTACAAAGAGAGAATTGCAGAGTTTTCTGTGGGGATTAAGAGTAAAGCCATTGAAAAAGGCCCAGCTTGTCCAAATAGATATGTCAGGATTCACAGACTCAGCTCCTCAGCATTTACAGCTTTAATTTCTTATACTTGACTTGCTAAATTTGAATTGGATTTTTATTATCTAAATTGATTATTGCTAAGAAAGAAATTCTGCCATGATTGGGGATTGTATGTAAATCCTTGCTAAACTTAGCGAGAAGTTTCTCCACCTTTTTCCTATAAAGCTCTCTAATTTAGTCCATTGCCAAACCAACACAGAAGCCTAACCCATTTACATTATTTCCTCCAGAGAGAAAAAGCATTTGAACAGAGGGGATATTGTAAAAGACTATTGAGGTGATTTTTAAAATCTCTCTATGGAACTTGCTAGAATACACTTAATTTATATTTTAGAAATTTGATTTTTTTCATAGCCACTTTCCTAGATGTATATAGTTAAGTGCATTTAGTTAATAGTATGTGACTGGATACTTAAGGAATCTATTGAAACTGTGACTAAACATTATTTTTCATTTTTCACCATTTATAATCATTATTCTTGATTAGGAATATTGTTCCTAAGAAATGTGCTTGCATTTATTCATTTGAGCTTACTGAGGAATTTATCCTGAGTCATGTTTTCTACCTGTATCTCCTATTTATGACCAACATCATGCAATTACATGGGGTTAGGATATTTCAGATTAGATTTATAATGTGGAACTGAAGAAAAAGATGGTCCATAGTAAGCCAAATAAAAGTGTAAGATTTGAATTTGTGATGTTAGCACCATTATTTCTAGAATTCAGCTTTGCTGCAAGATGAAAGGAGAAACAAATATCTGTATGGAATCTGAATAGTAGCCATTTATCCTTGGCCTGAATTTTATAAAGGACTATGTAGATCTATGGCACTGTTGCTTTTGTTATCAGATTCTGAATTTTGAGACTAGATTTGGGAACTGAACTCAGACCTGGGAATTCCCATCTTCCTACACTTTCCCACAGCTCCCATACCAAACAAGAGCAAACAAAAAATCTGTTTCCCTGAAGGTACTGATCCTTACCCATAAGACTACAACTGTTTTACAATTTGAGGTGTAAGAACATTTCTAGGGTGAATGTTGATATAAGCAAGCTCTACATAGTTATAAATACATGACAAAGGTCTCTTGGGGTTTTACCAAATAGTATAACATTAATTATTTAATAATATGTAAAAATGTACATACTAATAAACTATTCTAACCTTAAAATGAGTTCACACAATTTAAATTGTGACCCAAATTTTGTTAGTTCATAAAGTAGCAAATATGCGAGTACTAAAAGAGATCAGATTTAAACTCTGAAATCATTTAAACAACTGACTACAAACAAAATACCCAGGTTCTGATGTACTATCCCCAATTCTAAGTAAATAGCAGAACAGCCAACCAAAACTCTGTAACTTCTAGAAACCCAACAGCTGAATTTGTGTTCTGTTTCATTACCTACTAAAAAATGCATAACTGTGGGTCTGAAGGGAGGCATTTTCTCACATTTCCACCAGTAGAATAAAAAGATGTTGAATATCTATTTCTTCCTTGGTCAAATACTCACCTAAGGTCATAACTTTTAAATTCTAATATGACACTCTACTGCCTGAGGAGCCATTTGAAGCATGAAAAAAGGAAGCTCATTGATGTTTTGGGAACAAGAGCTATTGCAGAAAGTAAAATTCTTAAACCTTCCTTCCTCACTCATCACATGGTTATCCAGAAATCAACATCATTCTTTAAGGATTTTCTACTGTCCAAATTTAGATGAATGCTCTTTTTTGTTTACTCCATAGAACAGACAATATTAAAGGCATCAAATTTATTGTCAACATTAAGAAATGCCTTCTTAAATTATTTTTCCCACCTTCCTGGCTATCTAAACTCCTATAAACATTCCAAAAATGTTGTATTATATTTGGAAAATATTTTAAAATAAATTATACAGCTTTTAAAGTGCATAGTATGGTGAAATTATAAACATATGCTGACTGCTCTTAATAATAATAGTCACTAATGTTATTTATTTTAATAACTTGAGAATCAATGGGAGATAATGATTCTCATGAACTCCTAAATATTTATAAATACTTTTTTATGACTTGTTATTAGAAATATTTTTTCTTTTGTTTTTAGGGATTAAACAATGTTATTGCTATAGACTTTGATTATAGAGAAGAATTCATCTATTGGATTGATTCTAGCAGACCTAATGGAAGCCGCATAAATAGAATGTGTTTAAATGGAAGTGACGTTAAGGTAATTAAATATTACAGTAATAAGAGTGCTGAATATTTTATTGCTATGATTGATTATAATAGGGATATGTTATTTGATGTAAATGATGTGACTTTTAGTTTGTCTTACCCTCATTTCAATTTTACTGTGTAATTTAATAATTGCTTTAAATATGAAATAAGAGCATTTTATCCTTATGTTTTATTATAATGCAATTATTTACAATACCATAAAAATCAAATTAAGAAAATAAAATTTAGAAACCAGTCCACATCCCTAGAAAATGTGATGGATGTCTTTAGCTTGAATGATTTATGCTTAAGATTCACACATGTTGATTTAATACAAGGGGAAGTTGATATTAACATTTTAATTAAAAAATAAATATCAGAGTATTGATTGAAGTTGTAGCATTATTAAAATTAACCTACTATAGATGGAAAAACTGCATGCATTTGATATGTGTAAAATCATGAATGTTCTGATTTGATAGCATCAAGATTAAATAAATATAATTTTCTTATTATGAGCTATTTGATATGATTTTTCTGTTTTACATCTTTTCTAAGTTTTAAAATCAATTATAAGTACTATATATTTGCAACAAAATATACTATAAATAAGTTATAAATTTAAGTAGATGAGACTTCAATTATTTTAACTTTTTTTGTAGTCATTCATAGTATCACCAAATGTTTAAAAACAATCAATATTAAAATATTTATGAAATCTTAAAGTGTTTATATACAGAGGAATATTTCAACTTAATCAGGATAACTATTTAATAATGGTTCATAAAATGAAATATCAGTATCTGATAGTGATAACAGATTGATTCTAGCAGATCCAGTGGATAGATCAATCAAATTAGCAGATTTTTTAATTTTATAATTTAATTTTGACAATTGTATTAAAATTTTATGAATGTTACATTAAAGTTGACCATTTATTTCTACAAGAAATTAAAAGTTTTTATTACATTTTTTAGTTTTTGAAGATACTTCAATATATTTAAAGTGTGTTGTATCTACTGCCATGCTAATAATACTCTATTATTTTAATCATAACAAATTAATAAATCCATATTTTTGTCCCATGAGATTACTAATTCACTGATGTTCAGTTAAGTAGAAGCCATGTCAATTTTCCAAATTTTCAGTCTGGTAAGGAAATAAGGCATAAATATGCCTTGCAATCAACACAGAAGATTGATATCATTAATTGTTGCAAATATTCACATTGCCACTTTGCAAAGTTATTATTGATGGCATTAGGGAAATTAATAAGTATAAAATTTAGCATTTTCTTGTCTTTAATTACACAAGCATTGGTTTCTCTGCAGCAACAAGATTCACTTATTTCTCACATAGTTTGAAAGAAGTAAGAACTTCGAAACACCTGTCATTGGGTGAAGATTTCACTAGAAATTTTATATAACACCAGATTTTTTAACTCAGTTTTTATTTTTTTCAATATTCCTTTTTTATTGATTAAAACAGATAATGACAGCAGAATGCATTACAATTTTTATTACACATATACAGCACAATTTTTCATATCTCTGGTTGTATCTAAAGTATGTTGACACCAATTTGTGTCTACATACATGTGCTTTGGATAATGATGTCTATCACATTCCACCATCATTGCTAATACCCTGCCCCCCTCCTTTCCCTCCCACCCCTCTGTCCTATCACACCAGATTTTTAAACAAAAAGCCTATATCCTTAATATATTTGATGTTGTCATGCATTATAATTGATAAGAGCAGTTGTATAAACATTTTTATTTCCCTTTTATCTAGGATCAAATATTTTGTGCACATTCTCATCTCTTGCTGTAGTTATTTTTAAGAGGGCAAGAGCAATTGGAAGAGTGGTGAATACTACTGATAATAGCACAGAACCTGTTAAAAATCAATAATATCAACAGTTTCTCCTATATGTTTGTGATAGTTTTTTTTTCCTATTTTAAGAGAATGAGTACATAAGCTCCAATGAAAATGTGAAAACCAATTGTACACCTGTCAATACATTTTTATTTCCATTTAATTTTTTTATGAAGACTGCTTTAATTTCAGAGGGAGATTAGATATTAAGTAATTATAAAATACTTACTTGTATTATAAAAATACATGTAAGTATTTGTATTGTGGTCAATTGTTTTCTTCTTATCTAAATTACATTTCTCATGTTTTAAATAGATTTCTGTATCTCAGTAAAAATAATGAAGCGATTACTCAGTTTTCATTCTAGGCATTTATGCTATTAAGTTTTTAAATTCTTATTTTATTAGGTAGTGCATAATACAGCTGTCCCCAATGCACTTGCTGTTGACTGGATTGGAAAAAACCTCTATTGGTCTGACACAGAAAAAAGGATGATTGAAGTATCCAAACTCAATGGCTTATACCCTACTATACTCGTTAGCAAAAGGCTGAAGTTTCCCAGGGACCTGTCTTTAGATCCTCGAGCTGGGTTTGTAACTTTTTTTTTCTTCTAACTTATCAATACATTTGCTGTGGAAAAGAATAAAACATACATATTTCATTAATTTTAGTTAATTTAAATCTTGAAAAAAGACAAGTGAAAAACAAACTTTTGAATCAAATGTTGCTGTGTTGGTGGTGTTCACAAATATGAACAATGTAATTCCTGCACTGCTTTATAGCAGGAGATATAAGCAGTATTCATGGGTAATAAATGACAAAATGAATCATCAAATGCATTCAAGAGGAAAAGAAAGTGAGAATAATGGGAAAGGTACATGTGGAGCTGTGTATCATTTGCATTTTAGTGTGAGGATGATGAAAAGTCATTGCAAAGTTCAAGGACAGCAACCTGGAAATTTCAGATGAGGGATGAATGCACATTAAAGTGTCAAAGCTGTCTGGTGTATGATTTCTAGAGTTCTATAGATTATGACCATTATCTGTCACATTCAATTATGTTGTGTTTGTAGGAAGAGAATATATACCTTTTCATATTTTATACTGTAATTTAGAGTGATTACATACTCCAAGATGATCTTTGTAGAAGTTCTACCTACCCAATGCATTTGTTAAAATAACAAATTTATAGAAAGTTCGACATTTTAAAATAGGATATATTTATAGTAGCAAGTATTATGAAAACACTAGTGTTTGTAATGTTTTACTGTCTAAATTAATTTCACAAACTATGTTATATCTAATAATTGCCATTTGTCATGCTGTTTGTAGCAGTTAGATTTTGCTTCCTGTTGTTATATGGTATCTCTGTTTTTTTGGTTCCTCAAGTTTATAATTGGCAATAGAACCTTTTATAGGTTAATTTAAAACATCAATTTGGGTAAAAGCAATACCCGTTAAAAGAAGAATTATGCTGTGAATGCAGTCGAATATCCAAGGTAATGGGCACATTTTCACTTTATATATATATATATATATATATATATATATATATATATATATATATATATATATTTAAATTGTTTTGTTGTCTTTTAAAATATTTTATTTGCCATGCAAAAGAAATTTCAAAAGTGTCTCACTGTATTAAAATAGTATGTCTCTGAAACAGAGACATGAAAATCTGCTTCTATCAATGTTTCAGAAAATAATAGCCAAATGTATTAAATTTGGCTATCATCTGTATCAATTCATAAACATGAATATTTTAATTCTACTACTATTTTTCCACAAACTATTTTGAAAGTTCACTTATCTTTTTTTTTCTAAAATCAATATAACTGGCATAGCTTCTCTTTTCATACCATATCAGATGCTTAACTTTCTAATGAAAGAAACATTGCCTGTTACATAATAGTTGTCTTATAGAATTTCCTGTTTATGAAGCAAAAACTGTATCCTAGCTTAGTGAATGCAGCTGAATGTAGTTTTATATTTTATTTCTTCCAGTTTGTGTTGTAAGAAGAGAATACTCCATAAACTGAAAGCAGCCTTAAGTTATCAACTTAAACTCATCCATTAAAGTGTGAATTAAAACAGCAGAAGTACTCAATTATTGCAGATGTTATGAAAGACTCCCTTGATTTTATTTTTGGATAATATTTGGATTAAAATATGCATTTGCCATGTTATAAGCAAAGCATTGCTAAACATTGGATATTTTTACAAAACAATTAAAGCCATCTTTTTTAATAGCCATAATTTAGTGGCACACTTTTGTTCATGCTGTTTTCCTAGTTCCCCAGAGTGAGGTAAAAGGCAACCTGAATTTTAGCCTCTTATGAGATGATCATGAGGCTGAAAATGTCTCCACTGTAAAAAAAAAAAAAAAAAAAATATATATATATATATATATATATTACAATCCAGCTTCAAAGTGAGAGCTTAAATTGTAAGATTATTTAATAAAAACATCTCACTATAAGAGTACACTGTGATTTGCATATGGTTTGAATATGCCAATACTATTGACCCCCATTTCCCAGAGAGTTGTTTTCTGTCCTGATATTTGGTATCAGGGATAAGACAAGGATTTACTTAATGATCACTGGAATGTCTAAGGTAATGAAACAAATAAGCTGTTAGGCCATATCTTGGGGTTCCTTTCTATATTTTTTAAATTATATGCCAATTAAAACAATCAATTTGTATATAGTAGTTAGTAAAAACAGTAAGAAGATACAGGTAGACAGATGGATCATCTTCTTGGTTATTACATATCAGCTCATTTGTAATCTGAATTTTTTTCATAAATTTATTCTAATAATCCTGTTATCCAGTATAATTTATGAAAGATTTTTTTAATTTATAATAATTTTGAGGTAATTAAATAATTTACATTAAATAGTTGTAAAAATCATTATTTATGAAAAATATGTATAGGCATTTTAAAATAGAATGGAGGATATAATATTATAACTATGTTGAACATAATTTTATCTTTTCTAATTATTAAGCTGTCACATTAGGTTATCATAGAAAAGACCAATATGAATTATATTTCAGGATATGCTATACCTTAGAATTTATATTAAAGTGAATGTGTGGTAGACCTAGTTAACAGAACTAGAGTAATAAGTAGCAAAGTTATATGGTGCACTTCAGAGCAGAAGATGTTTCTGGCCTAAAGAACAGGCTCTGTAGGAACACACAGAAACAGAAAAGAGCATATTATATCCAATCAATTACAAGGAACTCATAGGGTTGGAACATATTCCACAACTATAGAGGTGTGGAATTGGTTCACTTTACAGAGTAAAAAAGAACCAAGAATAAGTCACAACACAAAACAACATAACAGAATGACAACAAATGAAACTTTCAAGACACCTGGCTTGGGCACATTGGTAAATAGAGGAGTAATTTTTCCAGAATTTGAGGAATATATTTTAAGTGGCAGATTCCAAAAAGGAAAATGACCATTTTATAAACCTATTGGGATTGAAAGTTTTCAAATAAAGACAATAAAAATGAAAATATATATATTTTTTAGCATTTAATGAGTTAGGAAATTTTTATCTTTTTTACTGTAGATACACGTACTGTTTATGCAGAATCTCTAGAAAGACATGATTGTTTTTATTACTTTCCTTATAGCGTGTTTAAGAACTTTCAACTGACTAATTGCCTTAGAATCATTTAATTGAAAAGCAATCGAGCTGCAGGTTCAACTCAGTTTTCAGTCATTGATTGCATATTTTTTCTTACTATATCTCTTTACAGTTTCCCAATAACAAAATGATCTTGGACCATGAACATGTTTTGCTCCCTAAACAAGAGAGAAAAGAAAGAACCACAAGTCTCTTATTTTTTTTCCCATTTTAACAATAGTAATTTAAAAGTCATAAAAAACCAGAATATAGATGATGTGAGCTTTTAAAAATGGAGAAAACTGCCTAAATTATTATAAGCATGGATTTTTAAAATACATATAGTGTTTGTTTGTTTGTTTATTCATTCATTCATTCATTTATGAATTTATTTTTGTTGCTGTGCTGAGATTGGATATGCTATGCAGAACTTTACCACTGAGCTGTAGCCTTAGCCTCAGATCTTATTTTAAAAGATGTTTTTCATGAATTACTTTTCCTAAAAACCTATCAGCAAACCCAAAGAAAATAATAGTAGGCCCTAATTTGAATTTGAATATATTTTAATAAAAATATGAAGGACAAAAAAATGTGAAAGACACTTTAAATACTTGGTATCTGTATCCATTATTGTCAATAAAGGTAATAATCAAACAAATTTAGAAAGGCATATTTTATGCATCTGTATCTTAGTTTATTTATTTATTTTTTTTGTTTTAAAGTCATATATTTTTACATGCAAAAAAAGCCACAGATTTTCCTTGTAAAGTGCACTTACATATCTGGTATTCAATTTAGAACACAGTGTTGAACATTTCAAAGACATAATACTTTTACAAAATAATTTGTACAACGAATTGTTCTCTAAAACAGCCTTTTGGAAGTGAAAAAACTTTTTGCAAGTGAAAAAATTTGCTCAAAAAAGTCAAATGATGTGCCTAAGATCATATGGTCATGTATCTTAGTTTATACTAGTTCTTATTATTTCTCTAAGCAGAATACGACTTTTCTAAGATCAGCAGAAATATAATTTTCTCACTAGCAGAAACACTCCTGAAATGTGCCTAAGTGGCCACCATATATTGAACACTTAACATTATAGGACTATTTTTAGTGTAAATGTCTTATCTCTCCATCTAGAAAATGAGTACCTTAACACAGAAACCATATTTTAATCATTGTTTTTACCTACCATAGAGACTGTTAAATTCACTGTTGAGGAAAATAATAAATGGGTAACTGGAGTTACACAGAGAATGGGGTTATAGCTACAGGGACACTGCACCTGCTCCTATGCACAAACTGGTACATTGATATGTAAATAACCTGCATGTTTCAAAGAGAAGTCATAAGGGAACTTTCATTGTGAGAGAATGAAAAGCATACCAGGATGAAAATTCAGTTTATTATTTTTGCAGGGAAGCACAAAAATATTTCATCAAACTTCACAGACACATACAAAAAAAATATTTTCCACCAATTTTTAAATTTTTATTCACAGCTGATTTTAATATTCCTATATTTGGGTAAAATTCATAGGGAATGAATATAAATGATTAATTTTATAATTCAGATTAGAAATAATTGCAAGTGGAAGAAGCTTCTCTAAATTTATTGCCTGATTTTAGAAAAAATAAAAGCTGTGAGAAGACTTCTACTTAATTCATTTTAAAGAGAAATAATGTATTATGTTCAACTATAAAAGACAACCTCAGAATCCAGAAGCCTGTTGTTATGGTTACGAGCAGACATTCTTTTATATGTTTATACTTGGTTATAACTTACACAATAGGTACTATTTGGAGCTGAGATTTTTCTCACATGGTCTTGGGTAAATATTGCATATTATCTAGATAGAATTTGAGCTCTTCTTTCAACATTTTCACTGATGTCTTATTTTTTTTTTCTTTAATTATTTACAACAATTTTTTTCACAAAGGTAGTTATTTAGGGGTTGTAGTTTACAAAGCAAAATTATCATTTTGTTTAGTGTAGACTTATTCACATATTTGGAAAATAACAGTAAATGAGACTTTTTTTTTGAAAAGAAGTGATATTTTACCATTAGAAGTTAGCTAACTCTTATTGAAATAGATAATAAATTCTTATGAATATTGATATCTTATTCAGTTAAATTATACTTTGTTCCTATGTTGTGGAATATTTTCATAATATTCTTCTGACTGATGAGTACTTAAACTGGCAAATATGTAAGTAATAACATATATAAAATCCATCTAAATCATGTAATAATGTACATGCAATCTGGAGGCTACAGGAAACTTAGTATTATTAAACCAAAAAAAATAATCAGTGCACATATTCATATCCAAAGTAGTTTAAACAATACTAGCTATTATTTGCTAAACATTTGCTATGTGCTCATTCAAATTCTAAGTTTGGGGGCTGGGGCTGTGGCTCAGGGATAGCTCTTGTCTCATACATGTGAGGCATTCGGTTCAATCCTCAGCACAATGTAAAAATAAATAAATGAATAAAGATATTGTGTCCATCTGCAGCTAAAAAAAATTAAAAATTTTAAAAATCTAAATTTGTTTTATTCACCTTCTCATTTAATCCTCAAAAAGACTCTATTAAAAAAAACTATTATTGACTCTTTGGCATTTGAATAAATCTAAGATCAGGGGAGATAACTAAAGCTTCCAGGTTCACATAGCTAATAATAGGAGGATCTGGGATTTGAATTCAGGTAATCTGTATGTGGGATTTAATGACTGATGACTCTACATAATGTTGTTAGAAAAGAAGCTAGTCTAAAAGTAAGTAACTTACTACAGAAATGAATACTTACTCCAGTTATAGTGCTATCATAATCAAAAACCACATAACCTCTTAGGGTCTCACTTGATCAGTACATTTATCAGTGAAGTCCTTAAATGACATACATAATTTTTAATAATTGTTGCAAAATTAAATCTTTTTTTTTTTTGTTGTTGTTGTGCCAGACATTGAACCCAGAGGTGCTTAACCACTGAGCCATTCTTTATTTATTTTGAGCCAGGATATAGCAAATTTGCTTAGGGCCTCATTAAGTTGCTGAGGCAGGCTTCAAACTTGCGATCTTCCTGCCTCAGCCTCCAGATCTACTGGGATTACAGGCAGGTAATGTAAAATTTAGGATTTCATACAAAGCCAAAATGAAATCCTAAATTTTACATTTTCCTAAAATCTAACAGAGAGATCATTACTTTTATGGAATTTCTAAGCTAGTTTAAAAAATAAGATTTTCATTAAGAGACTGATAATGAGCACAAGCCATCTTAGAAATGCCTCCCTCCTTCGAGGTAAAATTTACTTCCATGTTTTGTAGTTCTGTAGTAAAATAGTTCTATCTTCATATGTTTTAATTTTTATTTAATTCTCATGCTTTCAAAAAAAATATGCCTCTACTGAATCCACAGAAAGATCTTTCAAGGCAAAAGTGTCTACCTCCATCTCCCTAGTACTTAGAATTATCTGCTATATAAAATGGTCTCTGTCAATCATTATTCAAAACAAATTTGTCTATCTGCTTAATTAAGCATAGCTTTGGAATTTATCAGAAATGTTCCATCATTGACTCTTAGGATACAGTTCTCTGATTATGAGTCATGAGAACCTATATCATCATGTGTGGTTCAGTGACACTTGTAATAAAGAAAGGAGATTCTGTAGACCAGGAGTGATTAATGCACAATTTCCCCAGTACAACAATTCTATGAGTTTTCTAAGAAAATAGATGTATGACTCCAAACTATCTGATTAACAAGAGATCCTGCAGCTCCTCTTAGAGAATCACAATGCCATTAGCATAGGGGTTCTGAGGAATCCTACAAAACACTTCTCAAATATACTTGATCTTTTAACCTACCTTGAAAATGTGAACTAACACTAATCAAGGAATAATTTGTGGAGAGCAGAGGGGGCAATGTGAATTACATCTTCATGAAGATATATTTATAATTGAAGAGTCATTGGGCCAGGCAAATGATTTGAAAGCACAGAAATAAAAAATGTGAGATCATAATTAAAAAAAAATTAGGCTAGAGCTGAATTTCTCACACTTTGATAGTAAATTGGAGGATATTTGGGCTAAATAAATAATGAAGGGCTCAAATATCAGGGAGAAGATGCAGCTATGGGCCTCCCACCAGACTTGAGAGTGCTGTATCAGATGTGGGACTCTATAACACATACTTTTTCTATTCTTATTATCTTGGCTGATATGATGATACTAAGCAGATAAAGTTCATAATGCAGATTAAAATTAAGAACTGAAATCCTGTGGAAATTAGACTATTAGAAACTTACAATTTACCTAAAGGACTCAAAAGCATTATTATTCACATCCAACAATTTCCAACATTTTTGTTGAAATCATCTAATATAGAAATTTCTCTTTTCATCTCTAAGATATTTTAATTTTGGGGGCAAAAATCTGTAGAGGTTATAGCTGAATACAAATAGGAAGCATATCTCCAATTAAAACAATGTGGAATTTTTAATGTTACATGTAAACATTTATATTTTATTCATTTATGTCCATTTGTTAAAAAAAATTATGTGTGAAAGGACAAATAAGTCTAATTGTATCTAACCCTTTAGAGAGAAATTGATGTAAGCATATCACATTTAGTGGGAAAAACAATTAATGTATCAGTATTCCCAAGATTCAGGCTCAGTAAGGCAAGGAGGCATATCCTGATTTATTTCAATAAGATAAACTACTTTTCATTATGACTTTTTTCTGATTGAGTTTTTTTTTTTATTTTGTGTCTGACATTATCTCTTCTTTAGAAGGAAAGGTGCTCCTCCATAAATTCATTGTAGAAAAGAATGCATGTGTGTTTTTCTGGAATACATATTTCACTGACATATGCTGTCTTTAAAAAAAATTGCTAAAAATAAGAGCTGAGCACAGTGGCACCTGCCTGTAATCCCAGCTGCTCCGGAGGCTGAGACAGGAGGGTCATGAGATCAAAGCCAGCCTCAGAAACAGTGACATGCTAAGCAACTCAGTGAGACCCTGTCTCTAAATAAAATACAAAATAGGTCTGGGGATGTGGCTCAGTGGTTGAGTGCCCCTCAATTCAATCCCTGGTACCAAAAAAGAAAAAAAATGCTAAAAATAGTGCAATATTAAAAAAATAGAACATCCTTTTTGAAAGAGCGTGGCATCTACTATTACTTGATGATTTGGAATTTTTAAAATATCTTCAGAATTGATGTAGACAGGTATTTGGAAGCATTTATAACAATTCCAGTAATGACCCAGGAGAGGCTGACTTGAGATTTCCTGGATCAAGTTTAAGTTTTCATTCTCAGAGCTCCCTTTGAACCTCTGCTCACAAGTTTCCACCTTTAGTTTAGTCCTTACAAGAGATATGTTTCTGCTTTTATGAACCATACTTCATTAGTGTATCAATGACATTTTTGCTATCAAATAATTATTTTATTATCCATGTACTCCATGCCTTTATACATACCCCAACAATGATGATCAACACAAAATATTCTCAAGTTATTTATAATGATTATTTCTATCAACCTGCTATTTAATAAGTGGATTTTCCAGAAAACCATTATTTCTTTTGTATTGTGAAGTAAAATATCAAAATATAATTATCTTTGTCAAAAATTATAAGGAAAAAAACTATTTAAAGGACATTTCAAATCTCAACTAAATATCTCAGCACATTTTTAAATCTGAAGAATTAATTGCCAAGGATTAGACTTAGCATAAAGAAAGGATGAAACCTAGAAAAACCTTTCTGGGTTAATAGAATGAAATTTCAAGTTTGAATATGAAAAAGACATAAAAAGTCTTTTAATTCAAATCTTCGATTATAAAGATAATGAAATGTATCCTATATAATCAAATAGAGTGACTTTTCTTACCTTGAGGGAAAAGCTGAAAAACAATGAAATTTCTAGGTGATATGTCAGCTATTTGTATTTTATGGAATACAATATTTATATTTAACTTATCCTAGTTAGTATCAATAATATTAATATTACTTTTACTTTATTGCCCCTGCCATGTGTGGAATGTCCTACTGTGCAACTTGTAATAGCATAATTAAAATCAGTGTTCTCCTATAGAACTTTCTGTGGTGATAGGCATGCTCTTCATCTTTGCCATTATATAGAATACCCACATATATGCATGGTCATTGGACATATAATATATACCTAGCATGAGGAAGAATCTAGTTCATTAGATATTATTTGATACAATATAGTTTATTTAATTAAGTACAGTTTAAACTTTAACAGTCACTGGCTAGGGGCTACCACATTGACAATGCATATTCAAATAAATGAAATGCATCCTTCTATTGGCTTTTTGAATTTTTCACCTATGAGAAACCAAAGTAACAGATTGGTGAATATATATATATACATACATACAAACATAGAAGTAAACACAGATATAGATAGAAATTTCTCCAATGTTGTAGATGTCTTTTTGAAATGTACATTTGTTACTTTGGGACATCTATAATATATTAACACTTGTAAAATATCTTATTCTTTATATAATTTTTTAAAGGAAATGTATAAATTGAGTGAATATTTTAAACCATTCTATGTGATTAGTTTAAAAATTCACAAGAAAAAATTTACATTGAAGGATTTCTGTGAGACCTATAATTCAGAGAGATACCAAAAATTAATTTAGGAATAACAGAGCAAAAAAAAAAAAGTGAAATATCATGTGATGTTTTACTTCCAGAGTGCTGTAAACAAAATGGCTATTGATTTTCTTTCCTAGGTATTTGTATTGGATTGACTGCTGTGAATATCCTCACATTGGCAGAGTCGGAATGGATGGGACCAATCAAAGTGTTGTCATAGAAACAAAGATTGCTAGACCTATGGCACTAACAATAGATTATGTCAACCAAAGACTCTACTGGGCTGATGAAAACCACATTGAATTTAGCAACATGGATGGATCTCATAGACACAAAGGTTGGCAGAATACATGAGTCATTATTTTACCAGTGCATAAAATGTTTCTTTAGAAATATGTATTTCATTTATATGCTTTCTCCCATCAAATACATTTCTTAATTTAAGGTTTCATTATTATAATTGTTTATGAAAGCATAAATAAATTAGAATTATATATATTTATCAGAAGTTACATAATTTATACATAAACAATTTTGATACTTCATGCTTTTTCAAATTATTTTTTCCTAAATTTATAGTAAATAGGTGCTAATTTTATAAATTAATATATTCATGTATCCTAGCTGATTTGGAATAACAGAATATTTACTTCTAAATATGAAGTTATTACTGCAATCTGATAGAATATCAGTTTTCCTTTTAAAACCTGAGTAAATATAATTTTTAAAAAAATTATTTATGTATTCTAATTTGTTATATATGATGGAAGAATGCCATTCATTTCATATCATAAATATAGAGCACAAATTTTCAAGTCTCTGGTTGCACACAAAGTATTTTCACAGCATTCATGTCTATATATTAGACAATAAATGAAATATGGATAAATATGATATGGATATAGTAGAAACTACAAAGGATCCAAATTACCCTCAAATATTTTAAATGCACAAGCTTTTTAAGCTTATATTTTTACTGAATAAAGAAGTAAAATGATTCTTTATTATTTTTGGTGACCTAATTTCCCTTTTACTGTCAAGTGTTTTCATTTCTAAATATTGCATAAAATATATCTTCTACAGAGTATTCCCAATTAAAGTCAACCTGTTAGAATGGCCTATCCCAACAGATTGATTTCTTCTCTGGTATTAAGATTATCAAAGAACTCCTAAAGGAGGGCTAAGGAAAGAAGAAAAGCTTTTTGTCAAAATTCAGTTGAGACCATGAAAACATTCCAGTGTGAAGTCCTGAGAAGTATGAAGACCCTGAGTTTCAAAAGGAAAAAGCAAATAAACAAACAAAGAAATGTAAATGGTGCTGAGGCCACACCACTTTGAATTTTACCTTAATTTCTCTGAGTTGATATGTAATCAAATACATCCTTTTAAATAAAAAATGCCAACAAAGTTTTTAAAGATGCTTTCTTAAGGAGAAGAGCATTGAGGTATGATGAGTATATTTCGATGAATCATTTATTTAAGTGTTGACATTCCAATTATAGAGATAAAATATTCATAAAAATGCAATTTGAGTGAAGAATTCGAGATTACTTTAGGATTTTAATTAAAGCAAAAGTAATATTGAAAAATCAAAATCACACTTTGCGTCAGAAGTTAAATCTCACCCAAAAAATCAAATGAAATGTTCTGCGTAACTCTCAGAAGATATAATTGAAAAACTTTTTTTGTGGCAGTTAACTATATAACCATGAACCTGCGCAATTTTAGCATTCATAAAGAACACAAGGTTGTTGCAAATGTATTAATTTGAGTTAAATTTTAACTATACAACAAAATTACAGAAATTTTTGTTTCATAGGTAAATGTTTAAAAATATACCATAGTATAAAATACTTAAGTATATTTTAGTTGAGCCTTTTATGTTTGTGTATCAAAAACTACTTAAAAATGCTAGGTTCATTAAAAACTATGGATTACACCCTCTGGTTATTGTTTTAAAAGTGTACAATGTATAGGCAACTAATCTTCTGAAAAACAATACAAAATTAAATGCATATGAACAAAGTATCCTTCAGTCATGGTAATGTCTTCAGGTAGAAGAACTTGATATCAGAAATTGTACATAATGTATTAAGGAACAAATTATTTGGCTGAAAAATAATCCAGCTTAATGTTATTTTTTAAAACTTGATTTAGAAAATATCTTGAGGCTCAAAAGGGGAGAAAAGGAAAGTAAGAGAATTTTTCCTTCAGAAATATTTTCTTCTGAAGCTTCTCACAGAAAGACTAATGAAAAATTCATTAAGTTCCTTGTCAGGCATCTGCCAATACCTAAGTACACAGGCCAATAATTAGCTGGTAGTTAGTAATGAGGTGCTAAATGTAGCTACCCTGAATTATGCCAACTTCACAGCCAATGAATGAAAGAGACCTTCATTTGCCATATTCGTAAAAAAGGAACTGGATTATTCTACTCTTTGCATTTGTCACATAAACAAAAGAGGATGCTATGCATATTTGTAGGTGGAAAATGAGATTTTTATATCAATAACTTTTATGTTACTTTGGTCACTGACCTCTTTTTTTCTCTTGTTAAGACCAGTATTATTGTTCTCACTTATTTTAGTTTTGTTAAAATTGCAATCCAAGTTAGCCAGAAGAATGTACATGTTACTCATGAAAGTAATTTGAGAATATGAAGAGTGAGAAATTTCAGAACAATGACTCTTTTTCATAAGCCACATTTTAATAGTGGAAAAAAGTTAACCCTTGAATAAAATTTTATGATTTTAAATGGACTTATTATCAAATACATTCTTATTTAACAATACAGTAATTCCATACAGTAAATGAAGTATTATTTGTTATCATTTATTATCATGTACCCAACCTAAGAAACTCTGAAGTTTCTAAGTTCTATGCCATAAAATATTAGATTATATCCAATGTAGATAATGTCTTAAAGTTTACTTGTGAATTTCTGTTTCTCTTCTTCTGCTATATCCTCTACTCCAACTCATCTTCCTACCAAATACAAATACAACATTGTAAAATTAAGCCAAAAAAGAAGAAGAAGAAAAAGTTCACATGCATTAGTTTGGAATGTTGCTAGTTTAGGAGCATGAGGGCAGACTCTTAGTCACATGACTCTCTACCTAATTCCTATTCTATTGTATTTCACTAAAATATAAAGTAAGGTGATATAATAGTAATATTATGACAATGCAATGCAGTATGATACATGCTACTGGATTATTACATCAGGTAGCTTCTTTTAAATTACATGCTCATTGGCTCATTTTTAAACTTTTTTTTCTGATTTTTTTTTTTGTTGCTTTCCCTATTCATTCATTCCTTCTTCATTCATTCAACATTTACTCACCTGTCTTTCTGTTCCATGCATTATTCTATGCCTTGGATTTTGAAAGACAAATAAATTTCTGTCTTCAAAACAAAGTTCAGTGGGGAAAAAGTGATACTCAGGTAAAGACATAAATTATATTGGAGGTAGAAATATATGCAAAACATTGTGAAATGCAGACAGGAGTAGGGAAGGCCTTGTTTAAGTGAGCAGTCTGAGAGGTTTAGTAAAATTTCCTTTATAGGAAAAAGAAGAAGGGATTCTTCACACAGAGAGAATGGTATGTGCAAAGATGTAATAGGGTCTTGAAACAGCATGGGGTTTACACAATTTGGCTATGACTGGAAGTCATATAAGAGGGAGATAATGACACTAGATGAACAAGAGCAAATTGGGGCCAGATTGTGACAAGCTTTGTGTGCTATGTAATTTGGAATTTATCCTTTGGGTCATAGGGAGCCATTGATGGTGTTTAGCTGACAGAGTGCTGTTATTAGATTTGACAACAGCATGGAAAATAAAAGACCCTGGAAGGGCAACCAATTTAGAGACTGTTAAAATATTTTAGGAGAAAATGCTTGAAGTCATTATAGCTGTGGGACTAGGGATACAGTGTTAGATTCAATAGTAATTTAGAAGAAAAAATTGGAGAGATCTGTAAGATAAAATAGTAGAACTATTGGGAGCTGATTTGTAAATAATACGTGAATGATTTGCAGAATTATTCACTTATGGGGAAAAGAATTGCCATTTTTATAACTATTAGTTTCATATATATTCATATATTTTTAAAGAATTAAATGTACTAATGTGAGCCCAACTTAAATGTTCTTACTGAATCTTAAAACTGTTTTGCTGAGAGACTTCTTTTTTGTTTGTTTGTTTGCTTGTTTTGTCAGAGGGAATTGAACCCAGGGCCTCAGACATGCAAGGCATCCTCTCTAACACTGAGCTGCAACCCTAGTCCAAGATGTGCATTAATTTTAATAGCAGGATCAGGAAGACAGCCATTCTAAAGATGTGGTTAAAAACCATGCTCTATTGTAGCTTTCCTTAAAATGCATTTCAGAACACCTAATAATTTACCTAGAAGAAAGAATGCAGACAAGTGAAACTCTGTCCTTCTCCTTTTCTTGAAACACAAAATAGTCCTATTGAGAGACTTGCAATTTGAAGATTCTTGCCAGATATATATATATATATATATATATATATATATAGATAGATAGATAGATATATCTATAGATATATAATCATATTAAGAACTATTCTAGAATACTTCTTAATATGATTCTAAATATGTGAATAATACTATTTTGTATGTCTGTTATATGTCTGTATCTTTGGGTCTGAGTCTTTACTGCCCACATTCACAGATAATTCCTCAGGGAATTTTAGGCTTTTATTTTGAATAAGAAGAAATAAAACTTTGCTGAAGTACAGATCTTTAAGTTAAAGGTGGAGAAAAAAACCTTTCAGGGATTTTAAAGTTTGGGAATCCTAAGATGAGAGTGCATTTGGGATAGGATCAACTGCTCCCTAGCTTCTGTACCCTGAACAGTGTAGGTAATTTCCACAAGCCTCAGTTTCCTAATCTATTGAAATAAGAGTGTTGGGAAAAATGGCATCAAAGGGAATTTTAGAACAATAAATGAAGCCTCCAATTAGGTGAGTCAAACAACACTTTCAGAATCTTTGCCAAACTTCCAAATTTTAATCTCAGATTCGTCTTCAATTTAAGCCTGAGGGAATTTGGAAATCTATGATAATTAGGTGCTTTTTAATTTAGCCTTGATGAGACTCTCAAATTTCCAATTCAAGCCCTAGTTAGTTCTCCCTGAGTATTATCATAACAGTTATTAACATCTTTTAACCCTTGTGAACCCATCAAATTAGTGAGTATTCTCTTTTTAAAATTAAATTTATTTTTAACTGATACATAAAACAGAATTTGTGCATATTAATGGGATAACTTGATATTTCCATTGTGTATACATTGTGTAATGTTTAAATCAGGTTAAATGAAACTGTCTTCTCAAACATTCATCATTTCTTTATAATGAAAATTCCAAATGCTTTCTTACAGGTCTTTAAAATAAACAATTTGTTATAATTACCTATAATTACACCACTATACAATAGCACATCAGAACTTCTTGGTAAAAACATACTTGAGCATCACATTTTACTAGATGTTTGGCACACACTGTTTTTTTTTTTTTTATTTAGGTTTTCAATGGCCATTTTCTTGGTCTGCTCCTGGGGTTGAAAGAGCAAGAACCATACTCATACTCATTATTTTTATTAGAATTCTACCATGTCTAAAGGACTTTGTGTAATGCAGTGTTCGCTTTTTAAATCACCCCATCTTCCAATTCTGCAAAATAATTGCCATGAAAGCCATTTTACATCAAGGAAATGGGTTCAAAGAAATTAAATATTTTAACAAAAGCCAAAAAACTAGTAATCAAGTTAATCAGAATTTTAACCCATAATGATCTGACTCCAACGCTTGCATCACTTTCATGATTCATGGTCCATGTTTTTGAACAGATAAGTGAAAATGTGATGTCCACGGGTTACAGTCTCTAATAAAATGTGCTAGAACATAAGTTCACACTTAGACAAATACAGGTGTGTCCACTTGAATGCTTTCAAGTTGTTTTTAATAGTGAACATAAATTGCATATATGAGAAACAATCAAATGTCTACTAATTTCAGCAACCAGAACATATGATTATAAAAGAATCAATATATTTTGCGAAGCCTTTTTTTTTTTTTTTCATTTCTCTGTGGAGAATGATAAAGTTGCTTAGAAACCTATTCCCTGCATCTTAGTTTGATTTCGCTTCTATAATGAAATACCTGTTCAATTTATAAACAACAATAACAAAAAATCATCGCCTCTGTTCTGGAGACTAAAGGTCCAAGAACAAAGGTTAGTGAGGACTCTCACTGCTTCCCAAGTGGCACCTGCTTGCTTGTCCCCACATGGTGGAAGAGAAAGGCAGCTCTCTAGTCTCTTTTTTATAATCCCACCTATGGAGGTGAAGTCATCATGACTTGATCACTTCCCAAAGACCACCTTATAAACTATTACATTGGGCATTCACATTTCAAATAAATGGGCGGGGGGTACCACCATTGAGACCCTGCTTTAGTGGAGTAGTTTGATATTGCAATTTGCTATTTCCTAGTAACTACATCTCCTGAAGGTAGACAAATGTTTAATACTTATTTTGAATTTCATATTACAGAATCTGTGACATTTGAGATCTCTTGTTATTGATTTTGGGTATTCCCAAATGTACAGTTTTTGTTTTTTTTTTTTTTTTTCAAATGATTTGTCTGTCTATACAACACAACTTACAAGTATCTCCTAAAAAAATTTAGCAATAATTCTGCATATTTATCTTAGCTTAGACGTTCTGTTTTCCATTTAATTAAGTATGACATCATTTATTTAAAATAAAATTAAATGTGAGAAATTCTATTTAGATGGAAATTTCATTCTAATTATGTCAAAGTAAAAAAAAAATCATATGTGATTCTTAGGTTTTTTTTTTTTTTTTTTTTTGGTACCATTGAACTTAAGATCAGACAGTGTCTTGACAAAGGCTGAAAATACTTTCTGAAAAGTAAAAATATAAGAGTAAGCTAAGACAAAGTTATTTTAAAATTTGAGATTCTAAGTTTATGTGTTCCGCAGAAATTTTTTCCAAAGTACCTTTCAGCATATCACTACGTGGTTTAATCTTATATTAAATATCTTGGTTGTTTACATAGCTTATACAACATACTGGAAAAATTTATAGTCATAACTGCTGATTTCTCTGAAGAGTAATGTTTGGGTATGACAGTAAGTTATAGACTATCATTGAAGTGTCTGTTGTACTTTGGACAAACTGTATAAAATTCCATGCACTTATGTTACTGGAACTCTTCATTTAGAGAATAACTACATCTATATCCCTAGACCTGAAGATTCTAAATATTAAAGTGGCAGTATTGTAGTCTAACTCTATTGTTAGTATGTTGCTCTGGGGAATTCAGTTTATGTTGTGAGGGAGTAGTAATGTGTTTGGATTTAAAAATCTAAATCATAACCCATGCAGTGATAGTCTTATTAATGTTGGAAAAGGAATCCAGATCTCAGCATGCCACTGGTGAAATGGCATAAAATACATTTAAAAGGTTCTCTTCTGACGTGGAAAAAAAAAAAAAGGAGGAAAGAAAACAAAGGGGGGATGATTTTCTTTTGTACCTCTTGAAACTTAATAGCTGTTGCATTGGAGTCTTTAGAAAATTTAAATATCCACCAAAGCTCGCTAAGAAAGAGAAGAAACCTAATGAGCAGCCCCCTACTATTTTATAATATTCTAGAGTGTTTCATACTTGGTAAGATTTTGCATTTCAGTACTTTTGAAAAAATATCCCTATCATTCACAGTCCATTACAAACAGTAGACTTCACAGGCTATTTTATGCCAACAGTGTTGATGTGCTACTGTTTACAATACAATAAAAATTAATGAAAGGAAGCAAAATACAATTCAGTTACTATAGAAGTGTTCCTGAACCAGGAAAATAAATTGAAATTAACTGCTATTTCTAAAAAGTCTCAGAATTTCAGTGTGAATCATGTCTTTCAGATTTGTCCCTTGAATAGGACATGCTACATTAAATTTCATGTGTGTTTAAATAGATTATACTTTATTTTTGCTAATGTCATATGTGTTTGATATACTTTTTAATATGGGGACATTTAAAACATTATCCTACTTTGAATTTTCAATCACTTTTAGCAACCTCATCTATCTCAAATATGAGATATTGTAATATGCACACAGGAGGAGTAGATTGGGGATCAGTAGACTCACCTCAGGTCCAGTTACTCCCCAATCTAGGTAATTCCTTTGCTACACTATCGGTCAATGCTCTTTTGCACAGAATAGGGCTTCTATACATTTCTTAATGTGAATTGACTGAGGTTGAAACTGGAGCAGAGAAGGATAGCCTATCAATTCCATTACTTACCCCTATTTATAGCTAAGACTCCCTAGAACTCATTTGCTTGTAATGTATTACACTCCTCTCTGCTTTTATCCTACAAGCATATTTATTTGCACAAATGTTAGAAGGCCGGATGCTGCATTCATGTAAATGCCTGTACTTGGTATCTGTTCAATGACAAAGTACTCTTTATCATCTTCAGTTTTCTTTAGGATTTTCTTAACAAAGATATTCCTAAGGCACATGTGTGTAGAATATCATAAATCTTATACTTATGATATATACTGAAAGCCAGGCTCAGAAAACATATTTCCAAGAGCTTGTGAAGGTTGGTATCAGCAATAGAAAGGCCCTCAAAATTTCACAGTAACAGAAATATCCCTTTACACAGTGCATCAAAAAGTGTTGCTTTGCTTACTTCAAAGAATGGAAAGCAATGTCATTTCAAGAGATGATATTTCCAGGAAAAGTCTAGTTCTCAGAATTCATTTTCACAGTCTGCTCTAAACACTTCATATAACTTCACCTAAGTCCACATTCATTAACAGCATTATTCCTTTTAGATGTTAAATTATTGAAATAGCCACATCTGACTTCCTACTGTGTTAATTTAAAAATAGGTGAGATGGAGGGAAGAACTGAGTTGTGATAACACTAATATTTCTAGATGACATAGAAAGTATATATTATTTGAGGTGAGAAGGTGGACAAAATGATGCAAGAAATGTCACAAAAATATGGAGCATGAATTACTTAGGCCTTTTTAATAGTGACTTAAATACTGTATTCATTTTTAATATTGCCTTCATAAAAGTGATGCATTTCAAAAAATAGTAATGCGGTAATACAAATTACCACACTATAGAGAGACACACGACTTTAGTTTGGTCCTTTGATCAAGTATCAATATAGAAAAGGCAGTCTCTTGTAATAGGTGGTATTAGCTTAGATCAGCTATGCCATATGATGTATATTGAATGAAAGAACATTGTTTTTCTTCCCTAGCACGACATTGAAGAACCATGATTTTTTTATTGGAAAAATATCTTTTCAATAGTCTATAAAAATATTTGGAAATATTATCTATTATGAGTGTTCCTGTCATCTCTTAATACTGCTATTCATTTTAAACAATGAATTTTGAATCCATTTGCCTGAAAATCTATTTTTGGTACTACTCATTACCATTAAGCACAATTGCATTAGAGTAGGCAGGCAAAATGGCTATAGAGGATAACAATAAATGCAACATCTTGTAGCTTACTGTTGATGGTTCAGAGGAAAAAATTATTTAAAAAAAATCTGCAAGCAAAGCTGAAGGGGACATAATTACTGACAAAGAACAGATGTCCTTGGCTCTGAGATTACATAAAGCACACTGTTTTGTTGTGGTGTTTGTAACTAAAGCTACTGGCTCAGCAGTCATTCTCTGAAGATTAGTATACCCTGGCTATTTTCCCACCCACCCACTCTACTCTGTTGTTTTTTTGTAAATGAGAGACCATTATCCACCCACATCCACTGACCACTCTCTTCCACCTACTGACCTCTGTCTTCCATTTTCTCTGGCATGATGACCCACTTTGTTACCACAGTCTAAGCCTTTGCAGTTTTGTCCTAGCCTATAGAGTTTTATAGTCTTCATTTAATCTCACCTTGTTTTCTTCAGTGATGGTTGTTTTTCTTTGTTTCATGTATTCATTTTATGTTTTTTTTTTTTTGTGTGTGTGTGTGTGTGTGTGTGTGTGTGTGTTTTGCTATTTTAGTCACGCCCAGCTTCCCTATTTATGTGTGCTATTATCCTTTTGTAAGCATATCAGGGAAAAATGTTAGTGATAGGTTCTCTCAAAACAAAGGTGCTCTAAGTCTTTTCTGAAGACAGTAGGTGCTCTAGTCAGGCTAAATCATTTGTACCATATTGCCAAGGGAATGGTGTCATTGATGGCTTTGATCTATGGGGGGGCGGGGGCGGGGATATGCAACATAAAAAAATATAAGGAATTTTAATTGCAGGGAATCTTATTTTCCCATCTTTGCTTCTTTTGCCCTGTTCCAGGTGCTGGAAGGCTGGTTGCTATGATTTACATCACCCAGGCTCTTTTCCCTTCTGGTCTTAAGTAGACTTTATTCTGTGGGATGCACTGGCAGAACATTAGGTGGTGGACAAAGGGGATATTTCAATGTTATTCCACCCCCTTTCCTTCCAGCCCAACCACAGTGATTTAGCAATGACTGAGTTCGTCCACCAATGGCTACTCTTCTTGTTGAGTGACTTTTTTCTCTCAGCTACATTTTTTTCACCAGGTTCTGGCAAAAGATCTAGGAAAAATAATCTGTAATTGGTCCTTTAGATAGGACCATACCTCTATAAATAATTTCAATATTAAATTTTTCAATTATCATTTGAAGGTGTGTTTTCTGTTTATTGCTGGAACTGTGACTTGTTCAAAAGAGACTGAAGATATTCAAAACAAGGAGAAAAGGGCTGATGATATAAGATAGCCATAGAACCCTTGCCTGACATGTGCAAAAAAGAAATAAACAAAAAAAGAAAAACAACAAACAACAAACTCATAGGTAGAATGCTTGTTTAAAGGAGAAAAATTCAAATAGTTTTTGATTTTGAGAATATATGAACTTTTATTGGGGTAAGGGCATCAAGAATGAAAAAAATTGAAGTCTTAAAATATATTTTACAAAGTAGAAAAAAAATTAATGTTTAAATTGGTGGTCTTGTTAATTTTAAAGTCTTGGGAGATTAATCTTTCATTGTCAATTTTATATCAAAGTTCAGTTTGACCATAAAGTATCACAATTTGTTTAAGTATTTTCTTCCAAATACAATGTAACAACTCATAACAAATCAATTCTACACTCTAGTTATTTCTTTATCTTTATTTCACCATAAAAATAATTATAGAATATAATGTTTGCATTCTTTAAATTATATGTTTTACATTTGAAAGTATTGGAAAGTCTTTATAGACATTTTAAGTAATAAATTCCAGTAATCACTGGCCATAAATCATTATTTGGAAATATCACTTGGATCCTAAACATAAACCTTGGAAGAGAAATTGGAGAAAAAAATGGATATCACTAATAAAATGTATAAGTACTAATCCACTGTGCAAATTCATGTCCCTTCTGTTGGTAGCCCAGTATTATGCCCTTCTATAACACAATGAAATTTCAACTCAACAAAAGATGAGACCTCTGGTTCTTGTACACTTTTGCTCTATATTAGTGAAAATGTAAAATTAGAATGAGGTTATCCAGGAAGGTACTTATTTGGCATGATAAATACTATTCAAAGAAATGACTCATCAGGCGTATTCAGATAGGCTGTCTCTGGTTTAGAGGCAGCACTTCGGAAAATAGCATGCTCTGGGTTACCCCCTCTTCTGTCTGTCACATTAACCATGAAGCCTTAGCAGGATGCCAGCCAACCTGACTAAAAGGGAGAAACTCCACAAGAGAATATTTCCTTGATGATGATGATGATGATGATATGATGATTTTGCCAAATATCAACTCCCTTCTTCTGACATATACAGTCTATGAGATGAAAATTAGGAAACTAGTGCTTGAGTAAAATGCTCGAAACAGTACAATAAATAATGCTGTTACATAGAGCAGAGGCATAACTACAGTAAGCAGCTTTAAAATAGGCTTTATATATATGATAAGTAGCTGTTAAACTACAGCTTTCCCAGCAGTTCTAATTTTCTTTTTTGCATGTGTCTCCAGGATACCTGTAAATAAAAGGTTCCTTAAATTTACTCTTCACATTTTTCTTTTAATTAACTAAATAGAGTCTTACATGGGAATATCATTGTAATATTTTTTCTTAGAAATATAGGTATCATCATTTTGAGAAAACACTGATTACTTACTTATTCCCATAAAATCAGCCACATCTCAGTGTTAGAGTTTATGCAGTATTCCTCTTGAACCATCACACTGCATGTTTGTCATCTCCACTTACTGTCACACTATGTTGTAATATATCTGTATTGCTGCTGTTATGTATTTCTATGTGTGACATATTGCTACACATAAGTACATGCATACATAGTAGATAAAGACATATATCACATGTATATATAAATGTGCGTAACGTAAAAATGAACAGACAACCAAAACCAATTATTTTGTTTTCTTTCTATTATTTCAGAATGAGAAAAGTTTCTTGTATGAAAATAAATGACATTTTAGCCCAGAACATATTTTTTTCATTTAATCGCTATGTAGATTGTACTCTTCATATGTTGATAGAAAATTTTAAAAAAAGGAAAATACTTTTATTTATTTATACTTATCATTGAACAGTTAATATAAGTTTTTTTTTTTTTTTTTTTTTTTTTTTAACAGAAACTTAAGCAGATAGTCAATTAACTCTTCTTGAAGAGATTTAGGTCCTAAGGAGGAAATGAAACATACTGCTAAAGTTATAAGCTAAATAGTAAAAAAAAAAAAAAAAAAAGAGGGGGGGGGGCGGCATTATGTGAGGATTTTCATTTGTTTTGGTTTCTTTTGTTTTGCCTGATTTCCATTGGTGTTGCTTGTGGTATTAAAAGAGCTTGGACAGATGGAGCCAGGGTGTGTCATATGTATGGGTCTGGGATTGTCCGTGTTGATATTTTTAGTTTTTCTCTAGGACAAATACTCTGGTGGTTGTGTTTGATGTTGTTCAGGAAGTAAGCATGTTTACCAAATGAGCAGACCTGGAATGGGATTCCAAAGCTGCTAGTATCAGTCCTGTTCTTCTCTGCCAACATCAAACAAGGAGTTGAAACAAACAGATGGTCCCTTTGGGCAAATAGACTAATTTTCCTCACTTTAACCTGACTTTTTATACGTACTTGGTACATTCATCTATGTACTATTTTTCTGAAGTAAGAATTAACTTTTCTGATTTCCTTTAAGTTATCATTTTTTCATAACACGAGTTTCTGATGGGTGGAGGGTTTTTACGTACATAAATTGTCCCATGTCTAGAAAAAATAACAATGCAATTGCAACCAAGACACTAAATAAACTGTGTTTAATAGGTTGTTTATGTAATTTTCCCATTACTTTATGTAGTCTACTTAGTTGGGTTTCTAAGCTAGGATGGTGAAGGGATTAAAACTAGCAGCCAGAGATGCTGTCTTAGATTCAAATGCCACTACCTTCATTTACTAATGTTTTCGACTCACCTTTATTAGGTTTTCCAAATTTTGGTTTTCTCAATTGCAAAGAGAAGTCCACTATCTTACAGTAAGTAGAGTTTTGGGAAATACTAAATGAATTAAGGCACATAAAGTCAATATCCTTGTGCAGAATTCTCAACCTCAAAACTATTGATATTTGCACCTGATAATACTTTTTATATGATACAAGAACCTCCAAACACTTGGAGAGGCACTGGACTAGTTCTGAAGCCTGTGCTTAATAAATATCAGCTACAGTTATTGCTGAATAGTTGCAAAGACTGTGCTATTTTTGAAATGCTAATTGGCAAATTCTTAGAATGATTTTACATTTTTCACAGAAATTAATTGAATCTCTCAAGGACTGAGTTTAAAAAGAAATGATTGATTTTTGTGCCCATATTTAATGATGAAATTACTTCCTTTGCATCTAAAGATATACAAATTCAGTATGTTTCAGCACCTCATAATTTTTTACAATTTTTTTCCCAGTTTCCCAACATACATATAAGGGTTAAAAACTCATAATGATCACCCATCCCCATGATCCACCCAATTGTTAATTTTTTTTGTGGCATTTATTTTTATATCTAGAATAAAAAAGAGAGGGAAATAATTTGTATCAATAGCTTAAAAATGATTCATAATGGTAAACTATTCCTTTCATTCTATCCAACTCCACTTATCATTTTAGTGTTTGCTCCATGTTAATAAGAGTACACAAATGAGTAAGTGTGTACATCTGGATGTTTATGTCAAATTCAAAATGTATCAAGTGTGCACATCTGAATATTTTAAGTTTTTGTTTCATCATATGCATATTATCTAGTCTGGGGTATATTTCTGGCTAGATGTTAAGAACGGTCAATAAAATAATTCACCATCTATTTAAAGGTTTACCATTTAATTCATTGTATGTCTACTTTATCTGAATTATAGTGAATTATCTGATCACATTTGACATAATAAACATAACAAATCAATAGATTTACAATAAATTTCCTCAGCATTTTGAAAATAAGGCTGCAAATCCCTAAAATCAGCAAATTCAGTTGAAACTGAGCAGTCAAATCTAAACATTCCTTCTCAATTATCAAAATCTACATAATAAAAAAGTACATATTACTGGAGTCATAGATTATCTTTCATTAAAACACTTAGAAATATTAAAAAGTAAATTTGAAAATACAGAAAAAGGTATTATAATGTTTTTATATATTGGAGAATTTCTATCTTCTGAATTCTATTATTTCTTAGTTTTGAGAAACTGGAAGCACAAAGTAAATTATAAAACTATGTAAAATCATTTAACCCCAAAACATGAAACAGGGTTTATTACATCTTATTTGCCTGATAGGACCCTGTAATCTCTTGAAGGAAATATAAATCACTTTTGTGATGCTCAATTCATTGTTCATGCCTATAATGAGGGCATAATTATAATTTTTAACCTGTAACTAAAGAGTTTACAACTCTTAAATCTGTGTAATGTTTTGTTATCTGCCACACTTCTACCCTTAGCTCACCTTGCAGGTAAAAAAAAAAAAAAGCTTATAAAACCTCAATGACTTAAATGATTTATAGTAGTTTCATAGTAGTCAATTTCTAGGTAGCAGACACATTTCATCCTTGATATTTAATTTAATAATTTTAAATGTAGAAGAGAATTGGTCAATGACCTTTAGATTTTAAGATTAGGATTTTATTTAAGAACAACTGGAGATATATATATTCTCCCAATTTTGAATTTTAAAATGTTGGATGCTCTTTGTTTCTGGTGAAGCAGCCTTCCACTAATGGTGAGCAGGTTTATTTTTATTTTCTTCCCAGAGGTTGAACCAAGCTAAATCTGAGCAAAGTGAACTCCTGAGCCCTTTCTTGCATTCTCTTAACCAGTAATAAAGAACCTTGCAGACCTGACAGGTTGTCACAGCAATTATTCACATGAAGTTCTGTAGCAGTTGTATCTGTCAGCCCATGTAGTATTGAATATTTTAACTGGCAGTCTTCCAAGACTGAACATTAATCTTACCATCTCCTATTACAGTCCCTAATCAAGATATTCCAGGGGTGATTGCACTAACATTGTTTGAAGACTACATCTACTGGACTGATGGGAAAACCAAGTCACTCAGCCGTGCCCATAAAACCTCGGGAGCAGACAGACTCTCACTGATTAACTCATGGCATGCCATCACAGATATCCAGGTGTATCATTCTTATAGACAACCTGATGGTAATTATTCTTTCCATGATTTCCATAAATGCATCAACATCTTTCAGTAACATTCCATTTTTTATTCTTTCAAGGTTAAGTGTAATTTTGTTTTGAGAAAGATGACCAGATTATACATTTTAGTGTTATTTTATATGATGAATTCAGCTGATATCAAGTTCTGCTATTAAGGGATATGATTAGAAGCTCAATAATAGCACAAAGAATTATTGGTTTGTTCAAAACATATTAAGCTGAAATGGCAATAACACATAGTCAGAAAAGTGAAAATTACATACTTGAAACAATTTGTTTACAACATATTTATAGGATTTGTAATTTCTAGAATGTTGGATAGAAGGAAATGTATATATACATGTATATACTTATATACATACATATATAATTATATATATATACATATGTATAATTATAAGAACGCTAAGGTTCTAAAAATGACAAATCAATTTTACTCAAGAGTATTTCCAATAGAAATTGTATCAGATCTTGTGGGAAAAGTTTTGATAATTTTATTGACAATACATATCTGGGCTAGAAAGCAAAGTTCCTACACTATTGGTTATAAAGCATTGTTTCACTGTTTTATTTTACATTTGTATTTTTAAACATGTATGTCTTCATCCACAGTGCTAATGGTATCTATTTAATGAAAAATTTGTTTGCTACTAATATGCTTGTTTTTATAGAAAGAATCTTTAAATGTATTTAATATGAAATTAATATTATTGGACAATGAGTAGCATTTATAATAAACATATTCATAATATTGATGAGTTCTTGCTTACAAAGATTTATTTAAATTTAAGTTATGGAGATTAAAAGTCTTATCTTTATTCCCATGTTATACAGTTTGTCTTGATTATTTTATTTTGTTGTTTATTTCTCATTTGTAGTCTCAAAACATCTCTGTATGATAAACAATGGTGGTTGCAGTCATTTGTGCCTCCTATCGCCTGGAGAGACTCACACCTGTGCATGTCCCACCAACTTTTATCTTGCAGCTGATAACAGGACTTGTCTATCCAATTGTACAGCTAGTCAGGTGAGTGGAGGTCTGGAAATCATCTCATGGGATATATGGGCAAGTTATTATAAATGTTTTTGATGAGTTTGCTTATGTGCTTATACCATTTTTGTAGCGTTATTATTTTTTTGTGTTGTTGTCTAGAATAGAATGAATGTTCATTCTACACCTTGTAGAAATGATCACAGAGTAGAGAAAGAAACCATGTAATGCATATTTTCAAAATGGAACTACGGAAGCACTAGGACATGGAGGTCAAAAAGAACCAAACAAAAATAAAAACCATTCTTACACAGATCCATGCAGAATAATGCTCAAATCTTAAATGGACCTAGTAAAAGCATCAGATATTTCACATAATTTAAGAAGACAAGATGATTGAAGCACAGGGTAAACAAGGGTGTGTGGAGTTTAAATAAACAAATTTTATGAATCTACTCCACATCTCTCCCATTCCTCAGACATGGTGACATGGAAAAGATGAGTTAGATACAGAATAATTCTTCAGATTTTTAAAAATTAAAAATTATTAAAATGGTTCCCTTCTGAAACCTCTATTTCATCTTTCAAACTTTAATTTTTAAAAAAATATTTTCCAGAAAAACTTACGTACATAATGGTAGTTGGATGAATTTAATTTTATTATTTTCAAATTGTAGACAATAGTCACAAATATTATTAAATGGCACTTTGCTACATTTGAATAACTATCTTGTTTGGGATAAAATTGTTAAATAAGCCTCAATTTGTTTTTTTTTGTTGTTGTTGTTGTTGTTGTTTTTTTCATTAGTTTAGTCTTGTAATCTGATGCTTTGAATATGCTGTTTTTCCAATTACTAGTCATGGCTTCATGTCAAGAGCGTTAATTCTCTTAGAGTTTAAGTTCAAAATAGAGAAGCGAATGCTAACTCAGCCTACTTCTCAGATTAGAACTGTATCACACATAAAAAATGAAGGATATCTGGCTTTTCCGGGGGTCAGCATTTGTAGTGGCTAAGAGCACAGATTAAAGCCAAACTCATAGGGATCATAATCCTGACTGCTCTAAACTGGCTGGATCACCTGGGGTTGTTACCTAACTTTGTGGTACCTCAATTTTCTCATCTTTTCAATGGGATGATAATTGTATTAAGTCTGATATTTAACAGAATAACACAGACAAGGTAATTTATAAAGAACCAAAATTTCTGTCACAATTTTGGAGGCTTTCAATTTCAAGATGGAAGGGCTTCATCTAGTGAAAGCAAGTGGGAGTGGGCAGCAGGAGGGAATGGCAAGAGGACACATGTGAGACTGCTTGCTTCAAAATCAAGCTACTCCCTGGAAAACTAACCCATTCCCCAGACAGATAAACACATAATCTATTCATAAGATTGAAGCCATATGATCTTATCTAATGTTTTAAAGGTCCTGCCTCCCCATATTATAAAATGACAAATTTCAATATGAGTTTTGGAGGCAACATTGAAACAATAGCAATAATATGTTCAGTCCCTTGTTATAAAGATTAAATGGGAAAGGTTCCTGGTACATAATAATTGTTGTTATACAACTTGCCCTCTACAGCAACTACTGGAATACCCTGAGAAGAATATGGGTGCAATCGGTGTGGCCTGCTGTCAGGAGGTTCTGATGTCTAGCTCAATGCAGAGGTCACAGGCTTCTTTCTTCATACTGTGTTGTTCTACTTATAACTCCCTGAGTATTTTCTTTTTTTTTAAAAAATACATCCTTTTAAAGAACTGAAAATTAAAGTCACTATGAGGTATAGCATCCGTAAACTAATTAAGCGCAAAATCATATCACTTTAATTTTAAAATATAAGTCTCATTAATGTTATTTAGTTTAGCAGATTTTTAACTTCCAGATGTTCTGAAACAATCTTTGGTCCCTTTCTCTGGTGAGATCTCTGAGTCAGTCTGTTGAGGCCCATCCCTGAGGCTCCATGATTTGTGCTGACTTGGGAGATACCATGCCCCCTGTAGCCACAATGTACTATGGTAAGCCATAATGGCCAACTGAAAATAGAGTAGACTAGAAGATATTTTGAAACACAGTTGAGCATCTCTAACAGAAAGACACAGGTACTAAGGCATTGGCCTTACCACAAATGTAAAATGAAAAAAACTTTTCAAAATATTTTGTAAAAAACTATAATTATATTTATCCAAGGCCCAGAACATCTGATCAGTCAGTTAAATGAAAACCTCAGGAAACTCCAAAATATTATTCATATAAAAAATTACACTAAATATTTATAATTTTCAAGTACCTTCATTAGTGTTAATAATGAGTATAAAAATATAGCAAGACAGAACAAATAAAAAATGTGGAACAAATAATTCTGTTTATAGCCATACTTCTTTAAAAAATGTTATCATTTCATTTTTTTTTCTTTAAGAAAAAAATACTACTAATACAATCCATTGGAGATAACCCATTAGTAGTTATCTCTGCAAGTGTTTGCTTTATGTATATATTTACCTCTGATTCCTTTCTGATCAGATGAGGAAAAACAAAAAGCTATGCTTTTTAACTTCTCAGAGAACAACCAATTTATAGAAGCACAATTTTTAGAGAGGTAGATATTTAAATAAAGTGAATCTAGATATTTCAGAATCATACCATTAAATACTTTGATGAAAAATTGTTGTTTTAAATGTATTGTTACTAAGGATTGTTTTATCATCTTACGATTGCTTCCAATGATGTGTTCCTAACTGCTATAGAGTTTTAGAAAAACAGGCAAATCACACCAATAATTTTCTTAAAATTAAAAACATAATCTGAGAATCTGGTAAAAACAAAATTAAATCCAATTCTTATAACACTGGTGATTATAGGCATTTTATTTAAATAATTTTAATCAGAAACAGTCAATTTTAGAATGACTTTAGTTATCTTTTATGTGGAGATCCTTCATGTTTCAACTGTACCTCACCATAGGTAGATTTGTATTTTTATCCTCATACTAAGACATATATATTTGTAGTCTCTTTATGGCTCTTTTTTTGTGTGGGTAGTAATTACAGTTTAAAATTTATTTTACTAAGATATTAGTCTTAGAGAACATTTACCATGAAGAATGTTTTGTATTTAGCATTAGTCTTTTTAAAGTTACTATATTTAAGTATGAAAAAGTGAACCCCAGACACAAAATAGAAGAAGTCTTTTTCAGACAATAAAATGTTGATTAGCATGAATAGTTAGCATAAGTATATTTTACCCTGGCTTCTCTTAACTCAAAAAACCATTTTATGTACTTATTAAAAATGAAATGGGGAGCAATAATCATGTCATCTATAATTCTAATAGTTGGCATTTGTTTAACTCAGGCATATTTAATAAATTTTAAAATGACATAGTTTAGATATTTTTCCAATCGTGATTGGGAATGCTTTAAAGATGATGCACAGGAGACTTGAAATCCGCTTACTAATGTGCTTTGATATACTGTAATGACTGGAAATATTTAATGTTCAGGGCAATTGCTTTCAGATTCAGCCTCATATCCCCAGACAGTCACTATCTATAAAGGTAATTTTTTCCCTCTGGTAATTTATGAAAAACCACAACAGACATGACCACAGGCTAAGCAAATATGAGAAAATCAGTTGAATAGTCAGATCTCCCCTTGGATTCATTGTGCTCTATTCCTTCCACCTTGCTACTGGAAGAAAAATCCACTCTTATGTTTAATGTAATTGTATCCTGAATCACTTCCTTGCCGTCCAGACTGTTACAGCAAAAGCTAACATCAAATTCTCTCTCACTTGAAGAAAATAGCAGTATTTTAAATGAACAAACTCTTGGATTGCTAATCCATTTTTATCACTGATAATGGAACCAAGGTTACAGTTTTCTATTGCAAATTTTTGTTCTATATAACATGCTAAGATAAATGCCAGCTCTTCACTTGTGTGGGAATTACAGCATAAACACTTCAAAAAGAAAATTAATAACTTTTAGAAAATTATCAAACTAATGTTTTCAGTGCCAGATGAATATTATAATGCATGCTTTTCACTGAATTGTTATTGAAATGAAGAAGGGGAATCACTTAATGATACAAGAATAAATTGACTAAAATTAATTTAGTGCTTGGTTTTAACAATTTTAAATGAGTTGTTTAATTATAACTACTTCACATACATGATTGTCTGTATAGAAGTATGATTATCTTTAGATTTTCCTGCTTGAATGTTGCTAAGAAAGAAATTGATTTTTGGTCAGAGATCACTAAGGAATAAATTGGATTTTTTTTTTTACTATATACAATTGGCCACTAGTTAATTTGATAGGAATGGTAGTATTTTACATTGGCTCAGTGAATGAATTTGGGTTCAGATGGCCTTCTTTATGAAAATAGTATGCAACTTTTGATGCAAACACAGCTTCTGCCCCAGAGGAAATGAGATAGCTTATTCTGAGTCAAATGTGAATGACAAAGGCCCAGGAACATGTTTCATGTTACCCTGAATAAAATGCTCCACTGTGGAAGTCATTACATGAACTGTTACAGTTAGTGAATAAAAGAAAGTCACAAATCAAACAGATGCATTTACCAAATATGTTGGTGGGAGGCATTGGGTAGGTAGGCTCCAGCAGAGCTGAGAGTTCTTCTGTAGGTCACAGGAGGTTATCTTACAGCATTCTTAGCTTTAGAATTCTTAATAGTTCAGGTCTGTTAAACTTAACAATACTACCAAGCTTTTATTCTTCCCTCCCCACCCTTATTATGTGGAAAGGAGAATGAAGGGAACGGAGGGGAATGGGAATAGGAAAGACAGTAGAATAAATCAGACATAACTTTCCTATGTTCATATATGAACACACCACCAGTGAAACTCCACATCAGGTACAACTGCAAGGATGGGATCCTAATTAGAATAAGTTATAAATACATGTATGTATAATATGTCAAAATATACTCTACTGTCATTCACATCTAAAAAGAACCAAAAAAAAATTTTAAAAGAAAAAAGCATATACAGAGGCTTTTACGTAATAGTTGGGAGGATGTTATGTCAGACACAGAAAGTTATTTAAAAGCTGAAAATAACTATCAATCTCTACTGTCTTAAAGAAGTCTTCTTAATATTTATGTGGAGCAAATACCATTATGAGTAAAGGCAGTATTTCTATGTTCAGGAACTTTCCTGGAACCACAGCACAACAGAGTTGGAAAGGTACCTCCAGATAATCCTCAGCTCCTTCTTCAGAGGCTAAAGAACACAGGAACAGAAGATGTTAACAGAATTACCCAAATTTTTAATGAAACACAATTCAATTAAATTAATTCAGATTAACTAAATTAATTCCATGTGCTGTCTCTTCCTGATATTCCTTATCCTTTTTGCCCTATTTGGTGTTTGGCAAATTTTCTGTAAAGGTCTAGTTAGTAAATATTTTAGGTTGTGGGGCCACAGGATCTCTTTAGCATCTGCTCAACTGGGCTGTTGTGGAACACAGTGAGTGAAGTGTCTGTGTGCAGAGTCTGAATGGGTTTTCTTGAGCAATGTACTTTCCTGGCAGATCATTTTGCTATTTGTTGAACATTTATTTACTATTGCAGAAGGTTCTCTGACTACCAACCAACATTCACATCTGCAGCAAGAGGGTGGGTAGACTAGGCGTACTGCACTCATGAGATACCCTTAATAGACACATTGGATTATTCAGCATTCTTCTTCATTTTTTTTTTTTAAGTTTCGTTGCAAAACTGATAAATGCATTCCATTCTGGTGGAAATGTGACACTGTGGACGACTGTGGTGATGGATCTGATGAACCTGATGACTGTCGTGAGTATATTGACAAATGTTTGAATTTAGAATTCAGAGTTCCTTTTACACACACACCTGGAGAATTGAAAGTATATTTTAAATATTTTCTAATCAGTTCTTAAAATTGAAATAAAACAGTTTTATATGACAATCTTTTAGATATAACAAAAAAGTTGTAATGTTTTGGTGTGATTCTAATAACTGTCACATTTAGAATGTTAGAATGACATCGTCAACAATTTGTATCTTTTTGTTTTCTTTTGCCTAAATCTGGTTATTTGTTTAAAATTTGCATTGTTTCATGTAGCAATTGATCTTTAACTTAATATATTCCCAGTTTGGAAGCAAAAATGGGATTTTTTTTTTTTTTAGAATGTTTTACAGTGAATGAAACTTTCCTTTTTAGGGATAGAATGGGATCCTAATTAGAATTTTTTAACTTTTTGCTCAGTATTAAAATCCTGGAAAGCAGTATGGAGATTTCTTGGAAAGCTGGGAATGGAGCCACCATTTGACCCAGCTATTCCCCTTCTCGGTCTATTCCCTAAAGACCTAAAAAGAGCATGCTACAGGGACACTGCTACATCGATGTTCATAGCAGCACAATTCACAATAGCTAGACTGTGGAACCAACCTAGATGCCCTTCAATGGATGAATGGATAAAAAAAAATGTGGCATTTATACACAATGGAGTATTACTCTGCATTAAAAAATGACAAAATCATAGAATTTACAGGGAAATGGATGGCATTAGAGCAGATTATGCTAAGTGAAGCTAGCCAATCCCTAAAAAACAAATGCCAAATGTCTTCTTTGATATAAGGAGAGTAACTAAGAACAGAGTAGGGTCGAAGAGCATGAGAAGAAGATTAACATTAAACAGGGATGAGAGGTGGGAGGGGAAGGGAGAGAGAAGGGAAAAAGCATGGAAACGGAAGGAGACCCTCAGAGTTATACAAAAGTACATACAAGAGGAAGTGAGGGGAAGGGGAAAAATAATACAAGGGGGACAAACGAATGTCAGTAGAGGGGGCAGAGAGAGAAGAGGGGAGGGGAGGGGAGGGGAGGGGTGATAGTAGAGGATAGGAAAGGCAGCAGAATACAACAGACACTAGTATGGCAATATGTAAATCAATGGATGTGTAACTGATGTGATTCTGCAATCTGTATATGGGGTAAAAATGGGAGCTCATAACCCACTTGAATCAAATTGTGAAATATGATATATCAAGAACTATGTAATGTTTTGAACAGCCAACAATAAAAAATTAAAAAAAAAATAAAAAAAAAAATCCTGAAAATACTTGAAAGTCAGATTTTGTTTGCTGTTAGGCAATTTATTAAATTGCTGTAAAGTAACTTCCAATTATGTCTTCAGGGCATGGTTAGATTCTACTGTTTTAGCCATCCTAGATAACTTAGGTGGGAATGGACAATCAGCAGACTTTTCCTTAATAGTCTTTTGCAGTTTACTCCATAGGTCACTCCAATATTGTCCTGTCAAGTTGAAGATGCTGGTAGTCAATCCTGATAATTCCCTCAATATCCCAATGGATGGTTGCCTTGATTTGGCCTTGACAATTGAGTTCAAGATCCTAGGATTGTATGGAAGAAAGAGAGTGTTCTGGCATAGCACTGCTGCTTTCAGCTGTAGAACTTTTTCCACTGCCTAATTATAGAGCTGTTTCAAATTTAAGTTTTCTAGAAAATTACTTGAATGAGCCATGTTCCACTACTGGTCACTACCAAGTCTATCACACAATGGAAATTTTTTCACATAGTTCATTTCTATTTTTGAAAGCAATATTTAATCAACTCAATGAGAAGGAAAATAAGTTATAAAAGTCTACTGTAATCTTTCTGTTTTTGAATGATTCACAGCTCTCTATTTTTTAAAAAAATAGTTTTTATTTTCACTCTAATTGACAACCTATACAGAATATTATTTGTATAAAACAGGTTAAAAAAACATGCCTGCATTATTCTTTCTTTAAAAAAATTACTGAATTAAAGAGACTATCAAAGGAATTGGAAAACATTTTGGTTTATAAAGAAAGTTATTTTGTTCTCCACAATAAACTTCCCTATGTATAGAAAAGAATGTAAATACAACTTACTGTGGTTTATAGAAATTCCAAGAATAAGCATGTTTATTTAGGCATTGTGTTAACATGACAACCTTCACTGCCAAGGTGCATTATTTTCTAAGAATATATCACTGTAATGACCCGCAACAAAGCCAATAGCATGCAATTGTCTTTCTTTAAAATGTTTGCAATTCCTAAATTATAGACGTTGACTGAAATTTCATACTGGAGCCATATTGATACAAAAATTTACTTTTTAATTCAGTGTTTGTTTAAAAAGAGAGAATAATGCAGGCATAATTTTAACTAGAGATTTAATATAATGAGTTTCTAGCATTTACGCACTTTTAGAATATATGATAATCAAATACTTTAATGTCTTTTGGCAGAGGGGTACAGACATTTGTAACTGAAATCTTCTATGTATGATCCTTATGCCAATCAAGTACTGATATTTACATGCTTTATTTTTTAGTTGATAAGTAAAAATTGTCCGTATTTATTTTATTTGATGTGTTTTTATATGTGTGTATATTGTAGAATGGCTAAATCAAGTCATTAAACATGTGTATTACCTTACATAGCTCACTGCATCCTGCTCAGGGAGGGAAATAAGTAATCATGCAGAGGTGTGGGCCAGCTGAAAATAAAAGTCTGAAGAAGTAGTATTGTATTAAGAAATAAAAACAAAGAACTCAAAATAGTTTAAGTGGGGGCTTGATGGATGGAAAAGACCTGATGGGTCTGATTCTTAACAAAGAGAGAAAGCCCACCAACCTTTATTTTATAGGGAAACACATCAGAGAAATTCCAATGGAAGGGTTCTTTAAGATAAACAAGAGGAAAGAAGCTTTGGGAAATTGGCCTGGTGGGGGCCTTATCACTTAGGTAGTAATTCTTCCTCCTCCAGGCAGCTGGCACCTCAGGGCTACGAGGGTGCACTGGTATTTCTTTCACCCAAGGTTAACAGGCATCTAAATTCAAAGTGATTGAACTCATAAATTCTATGCCAGGCATGGAATAGATCCCACTAACAATGGCCACCTGCAAATGGGCATGCCTTTCTACACCTGCACATGGAAAGATTCCCACATGTGGCAGTCAAGCTGTCCAAGGCTATGGAGTTCAGAGCAGTAATTTATTTGTAGCTCCTGACACATAGCTACCATTTTTTTTCTGTTATGTTAACATGGGAAATCTATTATTAATATTTTTCAAGCATATAATATATTGTTAGTAACCATAGTCATTATGATGTACAATGTCTCTTAATGTTATTCCTCCTGACTTTTCCTTTTTGACTAATATCTCCCCAATCCTCCAAATTCCCAGCTCAGTTAATGATCATTTTACTCTGTTAGATTTTTTTTTCAGATTCCTCACATAAATGAGATCATATAATGTTTGTATTTCTGTTCCTTGTTTTTATTTCACTTAATATTATGTTCTCCAAATTTATGCAAGTTGTGACACAGGAAAAAAATTCATTCCTTATCAAGGTCAAATACTATTCTATTGCTTTTATATGCCATATTTTCTTTATCCATTTAAATACTGATGGAACCATTATTGATTCCATGATATTGCTGCCATGAATAATGCTTCAATGAATATTGGAATTCAGATATGTTTTTCATATCCTGATTTCATTATTTTTCTTTGGATATGTATACACAGTAGTGAAATTGCTGAATCATATGGTAGTTTATTTATTTATTTATTTTAAATATCGCCCATTCTAATATATGTGAGGTGATGTTTTTATTTTTATTTTTTGTAGGAATGGTGATATTGAAACTTTTGGCTATTTTATTCTTTTCTATTTAAAATTGTTTAAAATTGTTTAAGCCCATAGAGCATTTTTTGAGTCCGTAATTCGTTTTTCATATTGAGTCATTTTTCTCATATTTGGGATAGTAACCCCTTTTTCAGATATTTATTTTTGGATCATTTCTCCCATACCATAGACCGTCTACTCTTCTAGTTTTTTCCTTTGTCGTGCAGAACCATTTTACTTTGATGAAACCTCTTGTGTATATTTTGCTTTTGTTGCCCATGCTTTTGGCATTAAATTTGAAAAAAAAAATTGTCTAGTCCAATGTCATGAAGATTTTCCCCTATGTTTTCTCCTAACCATCCTTCACATTTTATTGATGGCATTATCTCTGTGGTCTTCAGCAAATAATTTTGACTTATAGTTGATGGTTCAACATCTTTGAACATCTATTGGCATAACACTTTGAGAGCCACGGTGAAGTGAAGTGAAAAATGGCATATATGAATCTGTGGAGTATTTATATTTCATTTTTTGAGTAGCTGCATCATCAAACTATGTAGATGTTAAGAGTCCCTGATAATACCTATAACTTCACCTGAGAAGACACTAAAGCTTAATCTGAGAGTCACGCACTTGCAAATTTACATAATGATATTTATATAATGTAGTTAAGAGTGATGCATCAAGAATTCTCAGGCATCATAAGTTTGTAATTACATTCCCTATGATACTCTAGTACAGAAAGCATCATTCCACTGAGAAATATGAGGGTCAGATGGGCTTCTCGGTTTTTTCTCAGCTGTTCATTTCATAGTTACAACCCCCTTGATGAGAAGGTTGTTTTGACAATAAATAAATATTAAAGAAAATTTTATATGAAGTAACAGCAAATTTAGAAATGCATATTTTCAAACTATGAAAACACAAAATATCAAACAGCTTAAACATTTAGAGTGATTAGTTAACACGTTTTACATATTGGAATCAAATAACTTTCAATTCTTTAGAACTCTCTTCTTTGGAAGGAAAGCACATATTTTCAGTTGTTTTTTAAAATGTTTAAATTCTTAGTCAATGCTCTAATTATAAAAGCATAGTTTATTTCCCAAAGAAATTTTAAAATGTCATTTATTAGTTTTAATTCACAGATTTGAACTAATAGAGTGTTATTAATGTCACAGTCAATGATCAGTAACAGACATTAGAATCATTAGTCAAAAAGTAAGTGTTTCATTGTAAATAACATTTTTTAGAAGACTTCAGAGACATATCTATTCTGAGTTCTAGTTTGAATTTATAAGTTGTGCATCCTTGAGTGGACTATTAATATCCAGAAAATGCTGCTGTAATCATCGATGTGCCTCTTATGAAACCATCAACAGAGGAATGGATAAAGAAAATGTGTCATATATACACAAAGTAATTTTACTCAGCCCTAAAGAAGAATGAAATTATAGCATTTTCTTGTCAATGGATAGAAATGAACATCATGCTAATTGAAATAAGTTCAACTGAAAAAAGTCAAAGGTCAAATATTTTTTTTCTCATATGTGGAGTTGGACCAAAATGAAGGGAAAGGGAGGGAAATCTCATAAAAATAGAAGGAAAATAAGTTGAGTAGAAGAATAGAATTGATGGGGAAAGAGAAAGGATGGGAAAGTAGTGTAATCATGGAATGGAATTGACCAAGTTATTCTATGCACATATAAAAATATATAATAGCAAATTTTGCCTTTATGTATATCTATAAAGCACTGATGTGTGTGTGTGTGTGTGTCTGTGTGTGTGTGCACGCGCGCTTTCCTTCCACAGAAGAGAGTTCTAAAGAATTGGAAGTTATTTGACTCCAATCTGTAAAATGTGTTAACTGATCACACTAAATGTTTAAGCTGTTTGATACTTTGTGTCTTCACACACACACACACACACACACACACATATATATATATATATATATATATATATATATATATATATATATGTCTCTGTGTGTATATACACATGTATATACATATACACACATATGTAGTATGTGTTTATATATATATATATATACACACACATATATATATAGTACATCCATATATATGAACAGCAGAAAAGAGGGAGGAGAATAGGGGGAAAGAGGAGTGGATAAAAAGAGAAAGTACTGGGGACCAATGTGTGGAATTATAGAATTATTTTCATGCTGATATGATTATGTCAAAATAAACTGTAGTAGTATGTATAGTTATACACTAGTAAAAACAAAATATATCCAGGAAGCTTTTTCATTAGTCAAATGGCCATAGTGATGTCAAAGTGAGAAAGTTATAGTGCCATTAAATAAATAACTAAATGTGATAAGGTCTAGCATGATACAGAATAGATTCTCAGTAGATCCTATTATTGTTATTAATATTATTGTTATTATTATTTACATAAAATTAAGAATATAGCAAAAGAACATGCATTGTCATTTGGAAGTTGCTTATTAGAATAATATTTGTTTGACATGTAAGAAATATTTGCTATGTATCAGATTCTGTCCTCATACATAATGATAGTATAAGGATGAATATCAATAAATGTTTTTAAATGTAACAGATTCAGAAAATTTGCTTTAAGCAGAGCTAGAGAAAAATTATTGAGGACAGATATGCATATTATGGGCAAACCATGGGTGAGAAAGTGAACAAAGAACACTGAATTTTTTTTAAAAGTGATATCCAAATAAGATTTTTTTAGTTCCAGTAAATATTACTCTCCAACTTAACCTCTCAATACCACTTCATTGAAATGAAGAAGAATTTATGTGATTTTTTTTAAATGCAGGGTTTTTTTTTATATTTATATGTTGTTAGCTCCTCCTTCTTAAGTTAGTTTATGAAATGTAATCTGGAAGCCATCTGAGTTGCATTTCTTAGCTGTATATCTGAAGCTAACAGCTCTCTAGATGTGAGACATTCACGCTGTGCTCCAGGACATATTTAACATAATAATATAACAAATAACTTTTAATGTCAGAAAAGCTCCGTTTAAAGAGTCATGAGCTAAGATTGTCATTCCGTAATACCTGTATGTTTTCTATCTTAGCTGAATTTAAATGTCAGCCAGGCCGGTTTCAGTGTGGAACTGGACTCTGTGCTCTGCCCGCTTTCATCTGTGATGGAGAAAATGACTGTGGAGACAATTCTGATGAACTCAACTGTGGTAGGTTTTAAAATTCCTATGGAACGAAAACCTAATCCCTAACAGATTATGTATGTGCTGATTTAAATTCAGACATAGATCTCAGGTCAGATTTTTTTATTCTCTCTGTTTTAGACACACATGTCTGCTTGTCAGGTCAGTTCAAGTGCACCAAGAACCAGAAATGCATCCCAATCAACCTTAGATGTAATGGGCAGGATGACTGTGGTGATGAGGAAGACGAAAGAGACTGTCGTAAGTTGACACAGATTGTTCATTCTTGTCTTACTCTAGACTCCCAACTGAAATTGGTCTAAAAATTATTATTCATCATAAAATCATATAGTGTAGAAAAAATAAGACAGTGATTATGTTCAAATAGTTGTTACTAGGTGCCTATGGGATGGGTTATTTATGATGCTGTAATCAAAAATTGTAGAGAAAAATTAAAACATGGTGATCTTTACTTTAAAATCTACCTGGAGATTAAGAGAGAAATGAATGACATCTCTCATCTACATCATCCTGAAGTGAAGCATCAAAAACAGCATTGCATTTTTATTGCCCATGTTAAATAGATACAGGTAATTTTCTTCTGTTGATTTGGATACTTGAAATTAACTCCATTTTAGTTCAAGATTCCATGAAACATGTATTGAATCTATGATAAAGTATATAATATCTAAGCAAAATAAGCTAAGAAAATTCCTTTTAAAAATATGTACATAAATGTTCCATTTAATAAATCTTAACAGGTTATTTGAAAGAATTATGATAAAAATATATTTTATTCTGTTCACTATTTATTTCCACCTTCCTCCAAAAAATCAAACTACTTTAAATGAAAGGCAAAGAGTTTACAACAAATACAGAGATGCATGTAAACAGGCATGTACTTGCATACACACACACACACACACACACACACACACATACACACACACACACACACACACAGGATCTAAGGGATAGAGCACCTGTCAGGTTTTAGGTTTTCAACCAAACTACTGTCAACATTTCTGTCTTGCAGAAGTTTTATATTATTCCTCTAAAACTTTTATCAGTGAATAATGTGCAGTCATCCAGCAATTTGATTAAGATGGTGCATTCAGAATAAAGTCAGTACCAGTTCTTTATGGTTAGCCATTCTGGAAGCTGAACCATTAAACTGAGTAGGATTTGTGATGCAGTTTATAGTCTAAATCGGATGTTCACCACTTCCTTCAAAACTCAACACAACTTCTGGAGACTTTGATTGAATTTCATGATTTTTGTTCGCTCATTCACGTAATATCCTCCAGTTTGTTTCTTTTCAATGGATAAAGTTCATAAATAAATATCTATTAAATTAATCTGGAAAAAATATTTTGAAAAACCTAAATTCTTGATTTTTTAAATTAGTTTTTACAAATATCTAATCAAATGTTTTATTGAAAATTCTGATTTTTAATCAATGTATCATTGCAGAAATGTGTTTTTCCTTTTTTTTTTGGTACTAGAAAGAATATTAGAAACACATAGGTATTTGAAAATTGACATCCATCACTTTCAGAACATGACTAATGAAAAGATAATATGTTTTCGATAAATTGCCTTAAAAATTTGTGTAATTGTTTTTTATATAAAAAAATAGTCTCTTCTTCTTCAAAGCTACATGTTAATAGATGTTTCCTTTCTTAAGCTGAAAACAGCTGTTCTCCTGACTATTTCCAATGTAAAACTACCAAACACTGTATTTCCAAGCTGTGGGTTTGTGATGAGGATCCGGACTGTGCAGATGCATCAGATGAAGCCAACTGTGGTGAGTGTTTTGTGAAGACATACCTCATCTATTTGTATTTGTGTCAGCATCTGACATGATCACAGCAAAACAAATGTGAACATAATTCAAAGAGACTAAGATCTTCCGTGAGAAAATTTTGTCTCCTAGTGATATAACAACTTATCTGTTTTAGAAAGTAGAGAGGGGTAAGACGAACAATTATTTTTTAGTATAACTCAAAACTGCTTGTAACAGTCAAATTTAAAAAGTGAGGTAAGACTCTCATCTTCCTATACTCAAGTGTGGACATGATATTAAAATTTAGTGACTAGAACAAGAAAATGGCATTTTCACATGATTCTAGAATTCATTTATCTGCTTAAATCCATTAATTCCCCATTGATTCATTGATTGTTATTCTTCATTTTTAAACATAGTGAAGACAAAGGATAAAAAGCTTTAAGCATGTTTTAATGGAAGTGATTACTTAAGATGGCATTTATTTCTCAAACATCAACAGTTTCATAAAAAATATTTTACTTACAATATTTCTGAATTAACATTGCCAGAAATGGAGGTTACATTGTTTTGTTGAATGCATTTTATTCCATTTTGAAAGTGTCAAGAATGAAATTGAAATGAGTAGTTCCTATGTGTAATTCATTTAATCAATGTTTATTAAAACTTACTGGAGCTTATTTTATAGGCAAATGTGCCAACTTCTCATTTTTAAATATGAGAATTTATTTAGTCCGGTAATTGATTAGAAAAGACAAAATTTGTCCAAATTAAACACAGAACTTTCTGGCTGCATGGTCAGAATTGTATAAATGCATTTGCTTGATTTCCACACTATTCTCATTTAATTTTTATGGCGGAAATGGAAATAATGAAAAGCTTTAGGTGCTCTAAAATTCCATTTATATTGAATAACACTTATAAGCTACATATGTAATCACTGGCAATAATAACATGTCTCTAAGTTATTTTCCTAATTCTGCCTTTAGTATAATTGTGTCTTTGAAATATGTAATCCTTATAACTTATGACAGTATTATAAAATTGCCATTTACCATTCTGTGTAATTGATCTTCACATTTAATTCACAAACACTGAAATTGCATATCATCACCAGTTTTTCTATAATAATTATTTAGGATTTTAGTAGGTTGGTTTATGTTACTGGCTAGTTTGTCTTGTTGTCTTTTACATTTTTGTTTATCATGGAAAAGTGGAATAATGACATTAATTTTGAATAACTTTTTTGGCTGAAATGCTATTTCTATATTTCTGTATTTTATCCTCCTCACTTTGGTATGATTTAACTGTTTTTGTTAGCTTATATTACTGAAATCAATTTTGATCCATCATCTTAATTAATGGTAATGCTGAATACTTAGTTGTTGTATAGGCCAGGAAATGTTACAGACTTTACATGATTATCTCTCTTTTCTCTTTATTATTTTTATTTTACTCATAAAAAGTGAATGAAGCACTGGGGATTTAGGTAACTTGCCCAAAGTACCACAGCTACCATGTGCTAAACTTGGCTTTGAATCTAGGGTTGTTTGACACTGACACATCTGCTTTGAACCTCTTATGGACATAAGAATAAATATACCTCATTCTTCCTATATAAAGAGAAAAAAAATATTTAGGTACTTTTAATAATGTCATTATATAGGACTCTACCAGTCACAAATACTGCTATAATTTTGACACCAGAATATACACACATATATATTCACAGAGGCAGGCAGGGCAGAAGTGCTGCTATTTGATTAGTCATAAACTCACGATAAAATTTCATGGTGGGTAAATGCTAAGTTAATTTCATGAAACTTCTTTATGTCATATTTTAGCATAGCATTTCACATTCCTCATTTTCTATTATTAGTTTTTTTTATTATTTTCAGTACTGGGAATTGTACCCAGGGTGCTTAATTATTGAATCACATGCTCAGCCCTTTAAAAATTTATTTATATATATATTTTTATCTTGAGACAGGGTCTCACTAAGGTGCATAGGGCCTCACCAAGTTGCTGAGGTTATCCTTGAACTTGTAATCCTCCTGCCATGGTTGTTGGGACTGCAGGGGTGTGCCACCATATCCGACTATTATTTTAATTGTATAAATTTGTGGGATGCAGGGTGATAATTAAATATTCATACACAGTGCCCAAAGACCAAATAAGGAAAGTTAACATATCTATCTCCTTAATTATGTGCAATCAGCCATTTTTTAAAGCTACTTTCCCCACCCAACCCCCTTTTTAATTTTGAGATGGGGTCCCCCTAAATTTCTAGGCTATCCTTGAACTTAGCTATTCTACTGTCTCAGTCTCCCAAGTTGCTGGGATTACTCATATGCACCACTGCACTCAACTTCTTTTCAATTTTGGATTAATATATAATGATTGTACACATTAATAAGGTACTGTGTAATATTTCAGTACATGCATAGAATACATACTGATCAAATCAGGATGATTAACACTTTCATTCCTCTAATAAGTACATCATATTTGAACACTTCAAGTGTCTCTCTTCTAGTTATTCATAAAATGCAATTTTGAACTCTAGGCACCCACTGTGTTGTAGAATGCTAGAACTTATTACTTCTATCTAACTGTGTTTTGGTACCTGTTATCTAACTTCCCTTTATCTCTCCTCCTACCTTCCCTTTCTATCCTGTCATATTCAAACAATCCTAATATTTAAAGAGGATAAGAAACCACCTCTTTTTTCAATAAAAATAAATATGTCACATATTTATGCAAATTGTATAAATGCACCATGGGATTTGGATGCTTTTTCTTTGAGGCTTTCATTGAATGAGAAATAGATATATGTTTTAAAGGTTAACTCTACCATTCGAAGGTCTTATTGTTTGAGGCAGTCATATGTGCTTCTTTGTGAGGAGCTTCTCTAGAAAATGCAATGTGTTTTGCTATTTCAATGTGTTTGATCCAGGTTCTCAGGTCTCAGCAGTGTATAGATTAGACTTGTGTTAAGTGTCTGTTGAATGATTAGTCTCTTCTCTATTGAAAAACCTCGATTTGCAATCCATTTTCATTTTAGTTTCCTTCCTTACTTTTGTAGTCCAGTGCAAATTTAGGGCGTGATTCCCTATAAACCTGTACAGTATAGCACTCTAGAAATTCACCTAGAGCTTCCTTCTTATTTCTCAGCACCAGTAGTTATATTTTTGTGTCATTATGTTTGATTGTATTGATTTGAAAATCCACTTAATAACATCCTAAAGAATCATTATCTCTCAGCCCAGCTTTGGACATATTACTTGGTATGTAAGTGCCACTGGAGTTTGTGTGGTTGATAATCTAATTTTGCAACTTTTAAAAATGATTATATGGCTCTTGTTGTTCCTTTAAATATATGATGTGTGTGTGCACACCATCATTGTTTCTTTAAAAGAAAGATCTTTGTAAAATAATCATTTAACTTCTGATACATTTCTATATTTTTAAAGTAGTAATAATAAGAATGAATTATTTCATTTTTTTTCTAAAAAACAATAATGTGGAGAAATTACTTTCTATATGCAAGTAAGCTGCTGTTAATTCACTAATATATTTTACAGTATTATATTGCTACATTTCATGGTAAAATTTTTTGATATTATGCTTTTTTCTCACTCACTGTTTGCTCTGCAAAATGTAATATTTTCTCCTTTTTCTTTCAATGACATTTCTTTGTGTGATTGTATTTGTGTGTGTGTGAGAGAGAAGGAGAGTAAAGCAACACTTATGTTGAAATATTTTGGTTCCAATAGAGTCTTTCAAGGATTGCCTGGCAGTATGAATGGAACCAGGAAATTTCCTTCTAGCTTTCATACAAAAAAAAAAAAATGAATGGCCTATATGTGAATTATTAACTAGTCTAAGTTGAATACAACACTTTTTTTTAGCTTTCATGCTTTTATTTCAGGAACTTTCATACATCAACTGTCTCCACCAAAAGGATGTGCAATTATTTGTTGATGTCTTTTTATTTATTTTTTCCTCTTAACAACATAAGAAAATGCTGAGATTTAAATTTTGCTGCACAAAACGAGCAAGGAGCCCACACAATGAGTCTGGAGGCATACCAAGTATTCTAGTCTCTGGATATATCCATAGTAAAAGCCATGAGAGGAAATAGCTTTTTGTCCAATAGGGATTAAAATTGAGTTCACAAATAACCCAATTTGATTTAATAAGAAAGCTGGTTGAAGCAGTTGAAATTTCAAAAAGACATTGAATCAGAAATTTAACATTCTGTTATATTTGTCTTTGAAAAACTTTATATTTGTCATAGTGCCTTCTCAAACTTTGCCAAGTTTATTTGATTCTCTAAACAGACAGACACACACACACACACACACACACACACACACACTTCTCTCTCACACACACATATACACATATCTAGCTGGAGATTCAAAGTAGTATGTGAAACAAATAAGAATCTGACACTTTATGGGAAAAGAACAGAAAAGAAATGAGCAAGAAATGTAGAAATTTAAAACATTTTCCTCCTAGGCCTACTTTTGGAAAAACACTAGTTATCTTTGTTTTAATTTATAAGTTTTTGGTATATAAGAGTCTATTCAGGTATCCTTTGGGTTGAGATTTCTATGGAGAATATTCTACCGTTTGTATTCTCAGATGTTATTCAATTTTGCTTAATGCCATGCTTGTGTGATTAAGTTGCATGCTAGTGAAAAAAAAATAATTAGAATGAAGGATTATATTGTCTTTATTCAGCACCAACACATGGTATTCCATCTATGTGTAGTGTGGAAAGCTTGATTTTTAAAAATCCTATTAAAAGAAAGTTATATTTGTGCTTATCAGTTAAAATCAATTTGTTATGTTTCATTTATGAGAAACTATCCATTTTAATCCATTAATACTTCAGGACTTAATATAATAATGAGAAAAAAAACATTATTTTAGAAAGTTCTAACTTTATCATGTATTGGCTTTGTGATCTCTGTATACTTAACAGATATTTTATAGGTAGTTAATTATTCTGTTGTTCAATCAGCCTTAAATTTATTGCCTAGGATGCACATACACTGGGCTAGATTTTTAATGATGAAGTCACCATTTGTATGTTCAGTGACCATGTGAAAACACAGTGGAAGAAGTGATGTAGGATTTACTTTGAGGTAAATCTGCCACTTCTTTCTCAATTTTGGATATATGAGTAAGTTATTGTTTATTCTTAATGTGATCTAAAATTTTAACCTTATAATTAACAATCTTGTTTCTCCAAATATCTGCATATTGAAAAAACTATCCACAGAAATTTTTCATGAGGAATCTCCTTTGACCCAAAGTAAAGTGACATGAAAAGTATTATTTAGGAGTCAGAGAAATAGAAAACAGATCTTTCTGTGAAATGATGTTTATCACTCCTGTGAATCGTATTATCTGTTTCAGTCAGCTTTTGCCTCACTGGAACCTAAATGCCTGACAAGAACAAGTTGGACAAGCAAACGTTTGTTTGCACTTGATGTTTCAGAGGTCTTAATCTGTAGGTGGCCAACTCTATTACTCTGGGTCCAAGGTGAGGCATCATAGTTCAAAGACGTGGCAGAGGGTAGCTGATTAAGACATAGCAGCAAGAAAGCACAGAGAAAGAGTGAGGATGGAGAGAGAACCTTCCAGTGAATGTCCCCAGTGACCCACCTCTTCCAACCATGCCCACCTGCCTACCAATATCACCTAGTCAGTCCCTTTAAACTAAGATGAACTGATTAAGTTACAGCTCTCACAATCCAATCATTTCACCTCTGAATATTTCTGCAGAAACACAGGAGTTTAGGGTCTTTGTAATGTTCAAGACTTCATATCCAAACTATAACACTATCCATATTGTTTTCTTTTTGATTCTATATCCTAAGACCACATACACCAAGTATATATAATTCCTTTTTGGTATAGATACTAAATTTTGACCTATATTTAAGAAAAGCCAGAAGAAATGTAAAATGATATTATTTGTTAAACTTCATGTTATTCTAGTACATTTTCCAAAGTATCTTTTTGATAGCCTGTGAATTATGTGAACTATATTTTCCTAGGGTAATCAAATCTGTTATTTAAGTTCATTTATTAATATTAATTCTGAATTAATAGTTATATAATATCTGTATACTACAATAGTATTTTAGTAATCATTTGTTGGAATGCCAATATAAAATTAAAGTAAATGGTTATTAATTTATTTTAGCTTATTAAAATCAATTATTCAGGAATTTAGTGTTTTAATAGTTTATATTTAAATTTGAGTGGCAGACAGTCAAATTTCCATATCAGAATTCTGGGAACTTGTGTTTAGATCATAAATTTTTTTCACACAATTTTGATTAAATGAGCTGTTGACCCTGTAATAATACATAACCTGTTTAAATTTTTTGAAGACATATCTAAACTTTAATCCAATTCTTTTATTATCAAGTAAATTATATTGGAAAAAACTTCTTATATGATTTAATAGTGTTATATGGCTTTACAATCTTTATTTGTACATTTTTATTAGATTAAATATTTTAAATCAAATATAGAATTTGTTTATATCTTATTCATAATTAGCTTCTGAATCCCCCAAACAAGATGTAATGAGACTATCCACAATGTTATCTAATTCTAATTAATCAAGGTTGTGTTTCATCAAATCATGCAGTTCTGTCAGTTAATAATTTTGCCTATATATCAAGAAGTTACATACCTTTTTGGACATTTCTATGGTTTCTTTAAAATGTCCATAGGTGATAGATATATGTGGTACTGCTTTGTGAAAACACATTCTAGAATTTCTGTGGAAGAACATTCAGTTGCTGAAATTGGCATACACCCAGTCTGATTGTGACTGCTGCTCCAAGAGGAGTCTTTGAAATTACCTCCCAGTTCTTTGGTGTGGTCTTTGTAATGTTTGAGACCAAAAGATTGATAACTAAACAGTAAGCAGAAAAAAACAAAAACAAAAACAAACAAACAAAAAAAAAACATTGGTTAATTATCAAGAATCATGCAAGTATAAGAAACTATTTTCACTAATCATAAATCATTTTACCAACTTCCCAATCTGATAATTCAGTTGAGTCAGGAAGGACAACGACAATTGAATGAGGAAACGATATTTAATTGAGTCAAAGTGAAGAAATTTGAGAGTTACTAACATAAGATATATGCAAAAGTGTACCTATACTAATTTAGGATTTACTATGTCCTTTTCTAGAATGCCTGAAAAAATCATTGCAGTTTAGTTTTCCAACATTTTTAAAAATTAACATTGGGAATATATATTTTAAAATCCAGTATTATAAATAAAGAATTGAAAAAGTATTCACATAGTTATACTTCAAGAGCCCTTAAATCAATGTTTTTTTTCTTTCTAAACAGAGGAAAACACCAGGCACTTTAAATTTTGTAGACACCATCACTCCATCCTACAACATTGAGCCCTGTTTATAATTTCCATTTCTCTTAAATACTTTACATATTTGATTAATCTTGTTATCTTTATAATGTTCATTTTTTTGGAGAAATCTATAAACACATGTGGAAATGTTAAGTAACCCATTTATATTAATGATGTGGAATTTAAAGAATTTCAATAATAGGTATAAATAATCATTTGAAAAGCATATCATGTCGGGAGGCTGACATGAGTTCAAAGCCAGCCCCAGCAACTGATCAAGACCCTGTTTCAAAATAAAACATAAAAAGGACTGGGGATGTGGCTCAGTAGTAAAGCACCCCTATGTTCAATCCCTAGCACAAAAAACAAATAAACAACAACAACAAAAATAAACAAACATCATGTGCTGGGCATTGTGCGAAGTATATTATGTGGATTATATCATTTAATCTTCACAATGAACTTATGAGAGCTAAACTGTTAGTATCCCTATTTTATAGGTTGAGATATAAGACTCAGGAACTGTAAATACATTTGTTATTGTCACTCAAGTGGAGAATGAGCAAGTATTTGAATCCATGAGATTTGGCTCCATGCCCATATTCTTAACCATTATTCTCAAAACAACTTCCTTGATCTGCAATAGTTTGCAGAGAAACAGATAAACATGATCCTTACATAAATGGAATAATAAAATGTCAAGAAAAATGCAAATTTAAATTTTTTTTTAAAAATCATAATACTTGTAAATCATGGTGAGTAAGCAATAGTAAGAATGGCAATATAAGGATATATTGCGTGTAGGTATTTTGAAAGCAAAAATAAACCAACTGAAGTTCACTCTGCTTTCTCTTATTACTATTCATCAGTGGGAAATTCTAAACAAGTCAGCTATAAAATTCCCCTCCCTGCAAGAACACACCAGTGATTGTGACCTGAAAAGGAAATCTAGTAGTTTGCCCTAAAGGTAAAAAAAATCAAGTACAATGAGCAAATTTGTTATTAAATCTCATTTTGGAACATTTCTATTTTTACACTGACATTTTAAAGTTCAGATCATTAGTGAGTGTTAGAGAAGCCCTCTCTATCCACAACAAACTTTTTATAATGATGCAACGAGAAAGAATGAAAGAGAATTGAATAGGATGTAACTTCTCACCAGCCATTCTGTTATCCAACATGATGTTCACACACAGTTTAACTCTCTGGTGTGGGATCCCCAGCTTGCAATTCTGAATCACATGTGCCACTCTTGGAAAACATTTTCCTCCTCTATGGGGACCATGACAGCTACACACTTACTGTACAGGGAGTTCCCCGTCCTCCAACATGCTATGACTGCCTCAGTTTATATTATATTTTGACACTGCAACATTGGAGAAATGGTCTTTCTTTTAAAATGTCTATAACTTTTGTTCACGGGTATGTTTCATAAATGTTCATGAATTTCCTAAGAGCATGGGAAAGTTCAATTAAGAAAGGTCACTTGGAATTTTGTATGATAAATTTAGGCCATAGTTATATTATAAATCCAGAGACAAATTTAAACATAACATACAAAATTAACTTTCATAAAGGCAGGATTAAATCTATCCCACAGTCAGGGAGAGTCTTCATTCATTCTGTTTCTGACAATGGCTCTATAGGTTTACTCATATAATTTATTTTAAAGAAGAGTAGTGTTAGTTCATATAAATGTATTCGTCTCCTTCAAAACTTGATAAGGCTGTAAATTAATCCACATATTTTTTTCTTATTTTTAAAATCTGTATTTTTTTTAACTTGAAATTTTTTTTATAGAATTCTGACTGGACCAAACTATCTATGCCATATGATGTTTTTCAAGAAATTCTTTCAATCTAATCAGTTCTCATTTTTTTTTTACTTTAAAATTAAAAGTCCTGGTATAGAATTTTGTGATGCACATGTTCCAGATATTCTCAAAACAATTAGTCTTCTGGGGCAGCCATCTACAGGGAAAAACTTTAAGGAGATATATATATATATATATATATATATATATATATATATATATATATATAATATATATATATATATATATATTTGTGTGTGTGTGTCTGTGTGTGTGTGAGAGAGAGAGACATGGTGGAAGTTTAGGAGTAAATATTCTGGATTTCCTGAATAAATAAACACAGACATATTATAATTTGGAAATCAGGTATTTTCTCCTTCCTGAAACTTTTCTAGAACTATGATTTTTATGATAGAAACTTTTACAACGTATTCTATGTATAGGTAAGTCAAGTTATATTCACTGACAATGTCTGGAATACTGTGTATGTGTGTGTGTGTGTGTGTGTGTGTGTGTGTGTGTGTGTGTTAAGTACATACCAGCAGTATTTTTAGGGAATGGAGACCTTTCTAAAACTCTATCTTTATATTAAAGAACTGTAATAATGCTTTTAAAACAATTGCCTGAACAATGTTCTTTTTCAAAAGATTTATATAATCTTAATAAATAGTAAACAATACTAAGGATTTATTAGTAGAGATAAACAATTCTAGAAGTATTACTGTAAATTAGTCTTATCAATATTGGATGAATAAATGATCACTAAATAGTTTAAAATATGAATAGCTACTGAGAATAGAATATTTGAATATATCTTCATCCTGATATTACTCTTAACCTACTTCCAAAAACCTGACCATTCTGAGGAAAGTTTATTAACACTGTGCCTTGTTCCAATTTTTTTTAAAGGTTTAATAATAAGAAAGCATTTCTTTTACTTTTTCTCATATTATGGAACTTGGTAATTGACCAGTGAGATTGAATTGTCCATATCTTTTTTTGGAAGATGCAGTTAAGTTTTGGCACCAAATGCTTTATTTGTTGGCACTGAAACAAATGCAAGAAATTAACATGCTAAAAAATTCTAGTTTAGAATAATTAAGCCCAAAGTAATTACATGTGACTTCACTGGCAAAAGGTTATGACTAACATCCAGAAGCTATTGGTGTGGGGTGAGGGGGTGGTAGTGCCAAACTTAAATTCCAGGGCTTTTTTTGTACCATTCAGTTTTCACAGCTGGAATTTACTGCTTCTTGATAGTGCAAAATTATCCATCCACTTAGTTTCATTTTTTGGCACTGTGCTATGACTCAGTAATTTTCAGCATCTTACTGACAGATGGAAAGTGTTCACTAACAGTGTTGTTGAATTAACATGGAATGCATTTCTAAGTTACAATAAAAAATAAAGGACTGAAAATGTCTACTCCACTCAGTCCCATCAACAATGCATAAATTGTTTTAAAGTTCATTGAATTTTAGTGTGGAGAGGGTCTTCAATATCATCAGGTTAAAGTGAAGCCACATCTCTCATACCCAATCTGAATAAACAAAGAACACTCCTTTGAATATAAATAAATTCCTCATTCTATAAATTAGAGCTGATTTCTTCTTTTTGTTCTTTTGAACCAAAATTGTGAATTACCTAATGCTAATGTTTGTGAAAAAATGTCTCACTTAAAAGGTCTCAAACTAAATTCCTTCACCACTTTTCTCCAGGAAAATGATTTAAGTTTTTAAATCTCTACACAAGAGTTACATTTTCCATCCTATATTCACCTTTGTATATCTCCCTTGAAGCCTTCCAAATTTCTGTGCTTTGGTTATGCTCTACTGGAAGGAATGTGTGACTTTTGGTCAGATAACATGCTGATTATGTCAGCATTCTCTATTGATATAAGCCTTCATTTGTTTTGAAGCAAATAAAACAGGTATTCACACTATTGATTCCTGGCCTACTTATATGACTCCCTCTTCAAATTTCAGAGATTTTCTATAGATTCTGCCAAATCATATATTTATGTATTTGTATCTTGTGATCTAATGAAGTTTATTGTCTCCCTTATCACATTACAAGTTCCAGAGATGAATTCTATATATCTTCTACTTCCTAATATATTATGTAGTACTTAATACAGAATCTGTTGCAAATAAATATTTAAGGAATGAGTGAAGGAAAGAAATAAAAGATGGTACTTATTTTAGTTGGTTCAGCCAAATGGGTATTTGTACCTTACATCCACATTGGAACTCTGGTTTCCATTTTTGTATTTTTTATGTTTTCTTTATTGTTTTATTTTTATGTAATCACTTCCCCCACCAATCACTTCAACAGTGTGGTCTTGATTAGTGTGCAAAATTTACTTAAATTATAATGTGCAGAATTACTAACATATTCTGTCAAGCCTATTGGAGGAGATGTGCCTCTTTATCTGCAGGAAGGCAAATGTGCTGTGCTAGAACATTAGGGAGGTTCATGAAGTATTTCTAAACTCTGAAGTTATCTACCACAGAGTTTTATTCTTTATTAAAACACTTATTAGTTAGGTAGAATTTTTTTCTGATCTCTATTGTTTCTTCATTTGTAAATGGTTGTAATGTACTTTGTCTTAGAAAGCTGATGAGAGAGATGTACATGAATATATAGCACATAGTAGATCCTCAAGAAATATCTTTTGCCCCTTTCATGAGTACCTGTTTTCCCAATAATTAGAATTGCTATGGGCTAAAACACCCAGTTATTCATCTTGTAATGGAGAATGAGTGGGATACATTTGTACACACCTGTAATCCTAGCAATTCAGGAAACAGAGGCAGGAGAATCAAAGTTTGAGGGTAGCCTCAGCAACTTGGTGAATCTTGTTTCAAAAAAGAAAAAAAAAAAAAAATAAAAGAACTAGGAATACAACTCAGTGAAAAAGCTTCCCTGGGTTCAGTTCCAAATATCAGGGTTAACCAAACTAGGTATCTACCCTACAACAAATGAATTGATTAAGAAAATGTGGTATATATACACAATGGAATGTTACTCAGCCATAAAGAAGGATGAAATTATGTCATTTGCCTGTAAGTGGATGGAACAGGAAAGTATCATGCTAAGTGAAATAAGCTAGTACCCCCAAAACCAAAGGTAGAATGTTCTCTCTGATATGTGGACACTAACCCACAAAAAGGGAGGGGAATATAGAAGTTCATTGGACTAGACACAGGGGAATGAAGGAAAGCAGGGGAGTTGGGAATAGAAAAGACAGTAGAATGAATCAGATATATCTTTCCTATTTTTATATATGAATAGAATCCCGATGTAACTCTACATCATATATGACCACAATGATGCATTTCTAATTGCAACAAGTTAGATTTATTCTATGTATGTATAATATGGAACAATACACCCTACTGTCATGTATACCTGGAAAGAATAAATAAAAGAGAGTGAGAGAGAGAGAGAGAGGAAAGGCCACAAAATATTTAACTATATAGTATAAAATTTTATAAAATTATAGAATGGTTCTATGAAATCTTGCATTTCTTTTCAAGACAGGGGTAAAGGTAATACATTATCAGAATTAATAAAAAAGTATATGACATAAGATATATCCAACAATAAATGTTACAGGACATATGACTCAACAGATTTTAAAATTTTATATAGTTTTTGCAAAATTTTACAAACACAATTATGTACACGCACTGTGTTTCTGAGTCCTGTTTATTTGTGCCACAGTTCTTCTGAGGTATAGTTGACATACAGTAAATTGTAAATATGTAAAATGCACAATTTGATAAGTTTTAACAAGTATAAATGGAACCCATGAAACTATCACTTAATCAAGAACATACTTTTTACCTCTAGAACATACTTTTTACCTCTAGAAATTTCCATCCTTCCAACTCCTATATACCTTACTTAACAGGCAACCACTTGAACTGCTTTTAATCATTATAGATTACTCTGTGTGCACTTATAAAACTAGATTCCTATAACTTGTGTTCATATTGTCTGGCCTATTTCACTTAGTTTGATAATTTTTAAATTAATAATGTTGATGTCTATATCAAACATTCAATTTTTCATATTGCTGACAAGGGTTCTATTGTATGGATATACCACATTATTTTTTGTCCATTCACCAATTCATGATCTTTTTGGTTGATTCCAGTTTCAGAAAATTACAAATTAAGCTGCAGTGAGCCTTTATGCATTGGTCTTTGTATGGATAAACTCCTTCTTTAGGAGTACAGTCTGCACCATGTGATGACTATGTTTTAACTTTCAAAAAAATAACAAATTTGTTTCCAAAGAGGTTGTACATCTTGTATAATAAAGATTTCAGTTTTCTCCATATTCTTGGCCATGTTTGGTACTTTAAAATTTTTGCTGTTCTAATAGGTATATAGTAATATCTCATTCTAAATTTAATTTGTATTTCATTAGTGACTAATGGTAAGTAAACATCATTTCATATGCTAATTATCTGTCTACATATTCTTGTGGAAAAATATCTGTTCCAGTAATTTTCCCATTTTTAAAAATTTATTGTGTGTGTGCGTGTGTGTGTGTGTGTGTGTGTGTGTGTAATTCAACAATGTAAATTATATGTTCTTGATTTAGGTAAATATTTTGCAAATATTTCCTTGTAGACTATTCCTCATCTTTTCATTCTCTTTTCTTCCTTCTTTGGAATTACTTGTTCTAATTTATTATTATGTAAAGTGAAGTCACTGACATGAAACCATTTTTTTTCTAGTACATGTAATGTTTCTTTCCATAATTTCTACCTAAACATTTATTTATCAGCATCTCACACAGATTAGACATTTTATGCATATATATATATATATATATACATACATACATATGCATAAACATAAATTTGTTTTCTTTTTAATTTCATTCTAACTATCTTTGACTTCACTTTCTACTACTTGTTGAACATGTTCTATTTAGAAATATAACATATAATTTCCAAATAATTGCGGATATTCTGTATACTTGTTTGTCTTTAATTTCTTTCCTATTCAAAGTGTATATTTTGCATGACTTGAATTCTTTAACATATAGTAACATATTTTTATTGCCTAGAATGCGGTTTGTCTTGAAAATGGTTCTGTTTGTATTAGTAAAGAAAGTCATCTACTGTTCTTGAATAGAATGTTCTACATATCTCACTGAGATCAAGCTAGGCAATGGTGCTGTTTACATTTTCTATATCCTTGCTGATTATGTATGTGCATGTGTGTGTGTGTATGTGTGTGCTTATTCTGATAGTTATTATAGGGTATAACATATTGGTCTATATTTGTGCGTTTAATTATTTCTCTTTGCAATACTACCAGTTTTTTAATTCATATTTTTGAAATTTATTGATGCATAAAATCTTAGAATTATATTTCTATTGTTGAACTGTCCCATTTGTCATTAGGAAATAACCTTTATTCCTTGTAATATTCTTTGCTATAAAATTTACTTAGTCTGATATTATAGATACTTGAAGTTTCTTTTAATTATTATAAGCATAGAATATCAAATATTTTGTATTGTGGCTCCATATGGGGTAACCAGAAATGAATGTGAGTGTTGTGAAATAACTTTGGATTTTCAGGCATGACTATATTTTGTATCCATTTGGCCTACCGGAAAGGGTAGGTGTGATAGGTTATTTCAACATTGAGAAATTTATGTATGTTAGCAAGATGCTTAAGAGGGGTGATTACATACATACGAAGAGGTCAATTCAACGCAGGTACAAATGTATTTCATAGGAGCATGTGGACTCTTGAGGGCAATCAGTGTTCTGTAGCCAGTAGCCAAACCTGAACTTTAATGACAATAACTGGAACAAAGGCCACTATACTAATTCTCTTCTCAGTGCAGTTGCTGCCTTAGTTCCCTGAAGACTAGAGGTGTGTATGGCAAAAGATAGGCCAGTTATGGAGAGACCAAGATCTGAGAGATTATGGACATAGGCAACATCTCTGCTTCTGCTCAGAACTCAGGTTAACCTTCAAAGAATAGGCAGAAAAACTGTGGTAAGTGAGTAATGGAAGCATCCTTTGTTTTATGGCGAGATTAAACCCATACTTCCCATAGGCACTTCTTCTCCAGGGCATATTTTTATTAAATAAATCACTAACACATGCAATTGACTTCCTGGAAACATTTATTGGTGACTTAAAATAACCAGGTCAAAACAACAAAGGTAATATTATTTTCTTCTCTATTATTCTTATAATGAGAGGCCGTTGGCCAGGAATTTGGTTGTTTGAACAAAAAGAAACTGAAACTAAATAAGTATGTTTTAATTGCTTTTACAAGCAAAAGTCTTCAATAAAGTAATTTGTATTTCCACAGTTAATTTTTAAAAATGGACATCAGACAGTATTTCAGAAGACATATGAAATATTTTTAAGAAAGTAAAATAAAAAACTTGCTAGACTTTGAATTCCATTAGAAATTAGATTCCTTTTTTATCAATAAGTAGAGGAAGACATTGAAAGCTTTCTGAAAAGAACCAACTTAATTTTGTGCCAAGATCTCATGCTGAGGTGGAGATGATATTTTGCTTAATGTGGAACAAATACGTTTGCAAATAACACCAACACTAGCATGGTTCCTGGTATGTGATTGCCTGCCAAGTAAATAAAAGTAGTTTTTAAGGTTTTCCTTTTTCTTTAAAAGAATATTTCATAATAGCATATGCAATATCATTTTTAAAATGTTGAGTGTCATCTTGTATAGATGCTTGTAGTTTAACGTAAAAACTAGCACCATTGACACTAGAGCTAAGTGTCAGTCAGAGCAAGGTAAAATGGTTCTGCTAATGCATTCCTAGGTGTAGTGTTGCATTTCAGCAGGCAATAGCTCAGGTTCTTAGTGACAAATTTTCAGCTTAGATATGTCTCTAAAGGGATTTTCTCTAAAGCAAACATTATTAAACATTGGCAGAAAAAGGAAAACCAATGTTAATACATCTGGAGTACAGAAGAAGTTTAAAACTGAAGATAACAGATTATGATGACTTCATTTATCTCCTTAGGCTTCTATATATAAACTTCGGGATGTCAATCCAATATTTTAGACCCATCAGGATAGAATTGTGTATATGCATATTCAGTTTCAATGCATAAGTGTAAGAATGCATGCATAATTTAAGTGTAAGTGTATTACATTTGCAGCTCAGTGGCAAGGCACTTGCCTAACATGCACCAAGCCCTGGGTTAAATACCCAGTATTAGAAGGAGAGGGGGGGGGGGTAACAAACAAAAAGGGCCATTTTTCCTGACATTTGATTTGCCAGGTGTGGTAGCACATACCTGTATTCCCAGTGTCTCTGGCAGCTGCAACAGAGGATTGCAAATTTGAGGCAAGCCTCAGCAAGGCCTAAGCAACTTAGTAAGACCCTGTCTCAAAATAAAAAATAAAATAAAAAGGACTGGGGGATGAAGCTCAATGGTAAAGTGTTTCTGGGTTAAATACCCAGTGACCCCTGCCCTGCAAAAAATGTATAACATTTACACTTATTTAAAGCTAAAGCAGTAGAACTGACCTTCTCTTATGCTATTTGACAATGTCACATTTAGGGCTTTTCTTAAAACTAATTTTTTAAACATGTACTAGACTTTACAATAAATTTTTAACTCACATTTTCTAATATTTTTCAAGTAATTATGCTTAGTTAAATCCTCAGATGGATAATGGGTTTTTAAGACTTTAAATATTTTGCCATTATTCTATATCATAAGCATGCTTCATGAATGTTTTTGAAAAATCATCTAATTAATTAAATTGTCATAACCAAAAAAATGGTAAAAAATCAGCAGAATATTCAAATTTATTACAAATATCATATTAATAGCATGATAGATTATAAAGAACAGCAAATAATTTGAATTATGTTTTACAGTTCATGCAATATCAAGTGTGTATAAATCTTTATAAGCCTCAGGATTTATATGTTAAAATGAACAATATATCAGAAAGTCATTCTGAAGATTAAGTAGGATTATATTCTAGAAATGATTTAATTGCATCTGACATGGAGTGGATGCTATTTAAGTGAAATTTGCTCTCCTCTTGAAGGCTAGTCTATTTCTGATGACTCTGAGAGAGCACTCATGCTCATTTAGAAAAGGAGAGAGGGATGCTCTATTTTCACATAATACACTCAGATTTAATTCAATGTATTTTTCTGAATTTTGTTACATGTTTTCCAAAATATAGTTTATCTTGTTCATTTCCAAGTGTCTACTTTCATTTTCTCCAATGCGCCCAGAGAAAGTTCTTTATGAAGTCATTTTTAAATAGAGAAATTTTTGAACTAACTTAGATGTTGAGTATCGTCAGTGCTAGTAAAATGGTAAAGTCAAGAAACAGTAGACAAATTCTTGGAGTTATATTAGCTTTGATGAATCTTAAAAAGAGTTACAGGTGGAGACTATTCCTAGAGAAGACTTCATGAAACTTTGAAGAGAAAACTAATGATGGATGGCCTCTTTTGAGGTCTGCTCTTCTTCCTTTATTTTGTCACCAGACTTTGGAGGAAAGGCAATATTGAAGGAAAGCTAATGCTAAAGATGTGGGCCAAGGAAAGATGAAGTTTTGGTTGTTGAAGATCATCAGAAGTAACCACAAAGTGGTAACAGATCATTAATATTCATTAGAGTCTGACACCTGAGAAATTTCCTAAATTTGTTCTTGTTATAAACTCACACTCTTGTTTTCAGAATTTTTCTCCACTATTTCAATTAAGAATATATAATCTGATATTTTTGAGTGAATGTATGGGTTTCTTTTTTATTATCATAACCGATACAAAAGCAAAAATTTGGGTGAGAGAAAGATAAGTTTAAATGAGATCTTAGAATATGTCAGTCACTTTCTTATAATCCTTCAAGAAATCTTGAAATTAGATGAAATTCAAATTATTACTGGGGTTGTTACTATTATTATTCTTATTTAATAAGTGGGGAAACAGAAATTAAAGTCAATGCACTCAGTAATAAACATTAAGCATAAATTTGAACAAAAGTCTGCCCACTCACAGTGAACATTGTTTCTCACAGACCCTGGGTCTAATCACCTTTCTCTCACTAACTAGCAATGTGACTTGGACAGTTCACATAAGGCCCCTGAGTTGCTTTTACTTCTTAATGTAAAAGTTTGGATATTATTGTTTATGAGATAATGTCTCCCATGAAGGAACTTAGTTATTCAAGTAAGAAGAATCTGAAAATAGTTCATATAACAACAATGTAGTAAATATTTTTTAATTTGCCATTAAATGGTTTAAATTATCTTAATGATCAGTTTTTATCCATGTTAGTTTCAACACCGAAGAGAGAAGAAATAATGTAGAATGAAGAATGCACACTTAATTCAGAAAGGTTTCTCTTTACTCTTTTTTTTTTAAATTTTTTATTGTTGGTTGTTCAAAACATTACAAATTTCTTGATATATCATATTTCACACTTTGATTCAAGTGGGTTATGAACTCCAATTTTTACCCCATATACAGATTGCAGAATTACATCAGTTACACATCCATTGATTTACATATTGCCGTATTAGTGTCTGTTGTGTTCTGCTGCCTTTCCTATCCTCTACTAACCCCCCTCCCCTACCCTCCCCTATTCTCTCTCTACCCCCTCTACTGTCATTCATTTCTCCCCCTTGTATTATTTTTCCCTTTCCCCTCACTTCCTCTTGTATGTACTTTTGTATAACCCTGAGAGTCTCCTTCCATTTCCATGCAATTTCCCCTTCTCTCTCCCTTTCCCTCCCACCTCTCATCCCTGTTTAATGTTAATCTTCTTCTCCTGCTCTTCGTCCCTATTCTGTTCTTAGTTACTCTCCTTATATCAAAGAAGACATTTGGCATTTGTTTTTTAGGGATTGGCTAGCTTCACTTAGCATAATCTGCTCTAATGCCATCCATTTCCCTGCAAATTCTATGATTTTGTCATTTTTTAATGCAGAGTAATACTCCATTGTGTATAAATGCCACATTTTTTTTATCCATTCGTCTATTGAAGGGCATCTAGGTTGGTTCCACAGTCTTGCTATTGTGAATTGTGCTGCTATGAACATCGATGTAGCAGTGTCCCTGTAGCATGCTCTTTTTAGGTCTTTAGGGAATAGACCAAGAAGGGGAATAGCTGGGTCAAATGGTGGTTCCATTCCCAGCTTTCCAAGAAATCTCCATACTGCTTTCCAAATTGGCTGCACCAATTTGCAGTCCCACAAGCAATGTACAAGTGTACCCTTTTCCCCACATCCTCGCCAGCACTTGTTGTTGTTTGACTTCATAATGGCTGCCAATCTTACTGGAGTGAGATGGTATCTTAGGGTGGTTTTGATTTGCATTTCTCTGACTGCTAGAGATGGTGAGCATTTTTTCATGTACTTGTTGATTGACTGTATGTCCTCCTCTGAGAAGTGTCTGTTCAGGTCCTTGGCCCATTTGTTGATTGGGTTATTTGTTATCTTATTGTCTAATTTTTTGAGTTCTTTGTATACTCTGGATATTAGGGCTCTATCTGAAGTGCTAGGAGTGAAGATTTGTTCCCAGGGTGTAGGCTCCCTATTTACCTCTCTTATTGTTTCTTTTGCTGAGAAAAAACTTTTTAATTTGAGTAAGTCCCATTTGTTGATTCTAGTTATTAACTTTTGTGCTATGGGTGTCCTATTGAGGAATTTGGAGCCCGACCCCACAGTATGTAGATCGTAGCCAACTTTTTCTTCTATCAGACGGCGTGTCTCTGATTTGATATCAAGCTCCTTGATCCATTTTGAATTAACTTTTGTGCATGGCGAGAGAAAGGGATTCAGTTTCATTTTGTTGCATATGGATTTCCAGTTTTCCCAGCACCATTTGTTGAAGATGCTATCCTTCCTCCATTGCATGCTTTTAGCCCCTTTATCAAATATAATATAGTTGTAGTTTTGTGGATTGGTTTCTGTGTCCTCTATTCTGTACCATTGGTCCACCCGCCTGTTTTGGTATCAGTACCATGCTGTTTTTGTTACTATTGCTCTGTAGTATAGTTTGAAGTCTGGTATCGCTATACCGCCTGATTCACACTTCCTGCTTAGCATTGTTTTTGCTATTCTGGGTCTTTTATTTTTCCATATGAATTTCATGATTGCTTTCTCTATTTACCACATCAATAGACTTAAAAATAAGAACCATATGATCATCTCGATAGATGCGGAAAAATCATTCGACAAGGTACAGCATCCCTTTATGTTCAAAACTCTAGAAAAACTAAAGATAACAGGAACATACCTCAATATTGTAAAAGCAATTTATGCTAAGCCTCAGGCTAGCATCATTCTGAATGGAGAAAAATTGAAGGCATTCCCTCTAAAATCTGGAACAAGACAGGGATGCCCTCTCTCTCCACTTCTGTTCAACATAGTTCTCGAAACACTGGCCAGAGCAGTTACACAGACGAAAGAAATTAAAGGCATAAAAATAGGGAAAGAAGAACTTAAATTATCACTATTTGCAGATAACATGATTCTATACCTAGCAGACCCAAAAGGGTCTACAAAGAAACGATTAGAGCTAATAAATGAATTCAGCAAAGTGGCAGGATATAAAATCAACACGCATAAATCAAAGGCATTCCTGTATATCAGCGACAAATCCTCTGAAATGGAAATGAGGACAACCACTCCATTCACAATATCTTCAAAAAAAATAAAATACTTGGGAATCAACCTAACAAAAGAGGTGAAAGACTTATACAATGAAAACTACAGAACCCTAAAGAGAGAAATAGAAGAAGATCTTAGAAGATGGAAAAATATACCCTGTTCAGGGATAGGCAGAACTAACATCATCAAAATGGCGATATTACCAAAAGTTCTCTATAGGTTTAATGCAATGCCAATCAAAATCCCAAAGGCATTTCTCTTTCCTCTTAACTAAAATTTTCACATTAATAATTTCTATTACAATAATTGATTCAAGAAAACATTTTTGGTTGGGTGTGGTGGCACAGCCTATAATCCCAGCGGCTTAGAGGCTGAGGCAGGAGGATCACAGAATTAAAGCCAGCCTCAGCAAAAAGCAAGGTGCTAAGTAACTCAGGAAGACCCTGTCTCTAAGTAAAATACAAAATCATGCTGGGGATGTGGCTCAGTGTTCGACTGCCCCTGAGTTCAATCCCCGTTAACTCCCCCACCAAACAAAACAAACAAAAACAAAAACAAAAAAAACTTTTTTTATATAGATGTGGTTGTCTTGTGTAAAATTTATTTATTATCCCAAAATGATTTCATCAAGATACAAGAAGAGTTTGCTCAAATCTCTGGTAGAAAAATATTGATTCCTTTATGATATATTAGATATATACCTACTAATTTACAATGGAAAAAATAAATAAATACCAGTTGAAGTAGTACCGGAAAATTGCAAATTTGTGAAGGTGTTACAAGTTGAATATCCTTTATCCAAAATTTTTGAGACCACAATTGTTTTGGATTTCAGATTTTAAAAAATGTTTTGGAATAGTTATGTATACATAATGAGATATGTTCCAGATGGGAACCAAGTCTAAACACAAAATAATTTGTTTCATATACACATTATGTCCATAGCCTGAAAGTACTTTTATACAATATTTTTAGTATGAAAATCATGTCGTCTATTGTATAATTTTCTAACTTGTATCACTATTCTGTTGCTTAAAAAAATTCAGGATTTGTAGAATTTCAGATATGGAATTTCAGATTAAGGATCATCAACCTGTACATGAATAAGTGATTCGGGCAGCACGGTCCTAATAAAGTAACCCAGGCCCCTATTCAGTGAAATTATCTCTCTTCTTCCTCCACATAATTGCTCTTTCTACTCACAGGTTCAACCAGTGTGGTAATAATGCTTACAACCAGCTTTCTCTGTGGAAATTAACTTAATAATAATAAAAGCATATCATGATATAAATGCTTTAAAGTCCCAATTGTTTTATTTCTTAGAATTAATAGACTATTATATGAAGAACAATTTTGTTTTTTTTTATTGTGTATAGTGATACATTTAGGAATTAGAGGAATATTTGAGTGAGTTAAATTAAAGCAGATTTAATCATGTGTTATCCATTGAGACACTTTCTTTTCTGCAAGTGTATAATACTTGTATTAAAATGTGGATTTTATTGGCATCTTTATTTGAATGTTCATATTAAATTTAGCTCAAGCATCGGTTTTTTGCATTTCTTTCATAGCCTGCTGTCTCGCTGATAAATATGATTCTACAGAAGGTGCAGTATTATTACAAGAGGCAAGCAGGCTTATTAAAAGGTGAATAAAGACATCTAACAGAGAAGTGCACTATTAAGGTTTTTTAAAGACATTTGGGAGTAAAGCCAAGTGAACATTCATATACTGTAAGCAGAATCTTTAAAAAAGTCAATACCTTGCTGACTAGGCAGCCAATGAGGAAATAAGATAAAGGCTAATGTGATCATGTATTGATAGGTAGCACCTAGTTGAACTGTAAGTCAAGTAAGGGGCATATTCTATGCTGATTGAGAGAGAGAGAGAGAGAGAGAGAGAGAGAGAGATCGATCCATATATTTTTAATGTGCTAGCTTCTTTCCCTGAAAATGTAAAGTATGCCAGATTATTGGGAAAAAAACAGTTCAGTAACAAATCTAGTCACTGAAGGCTTTGCAATATTGACCATATTTATCTCAGAGTGTAAACCTGTTCTCAGTTCAGGAATACAACTTCCCACCTCTGATGTAGACATGTAGCTTCCAGGGTTTATGGTGAAGGTAACTATGCTTTCTTGAATTATCTTTGGCACAAATTTGACATGCATGCAAATTTAGTCATTTTTTAAAAGTCTTATGGACAAAAATATTAGTGTAAAATGACAAAAGACAACAACAAATGGAAAGCTTTGTTTGGGGTATTATTTGTGTTCATTTCCAAACAAGTTGCTGTAAGATATTCGAGTCAAGTGGTAAGGATTTCAGCCCTGGCTCTATAATTTAAAAGCTTCATACTTTAGACAAACAATTTTTTATAATGTGAGATTAAATATAAAATTTAAACTGAATCTGAAAACATTAATTTCAAAATATGGACCCCCAAAATATTTACTTACTTGTCTTTTCAGATAACCAAAATTCAGTGTATTGATATTGAATATGACAATGGTATAATTAAGTTAATTCTGGTTGACATAATAGAATTAGTTCTTACTTGTAGTCAGTTAATCTAGGAAATAAAATAAAATTATTGACTTTAAGTCAAAACATCTTGCCAATAGTTGCTTTTTTATTTTTTCATAGATTCTTGCAGTATTACTACCTACTGAATGCTTTATCAGTATATGCCATCTTGCTAGCTTTAAAATCATAAATACCAAAACTGAGAACAAGAAAACTGTCCATCAGATACAAGTCAGAGAATCCATCATGGCAGTTCCAAAATTTATGTTTCTGTATTGTCACGATTCTTTAGTATTCCTTCAAATTTCCATAGTGATGAACCTGAATGAGTGCTTGAAATTTGTTTTTAGGGAAAGTTCATATAGAAATGCTCTTTTCAGAGAAGGATATAGAAAGAGCAGTTCTTCATAAACAAAGCCTCACCTGACATGAGTGCCCCTGCCCAACACAGGATGTTCTTCCTGATTTCGCCCTCTATTCTTCCCCAATGTACTTGCTTACTGCACTCAGCCATCTAGTCCTCATGATATTCTCTTGGATGCTTATTCATCAGAAGTAGTATTACTGATGAGGATGCCCTTTCTCCAAGAAAATAGCTTAATCCCTCACTTTGTCAATCTTCAAGCTTACTTTCCTCATATTATATTCTCAGTGCATTCTATTTGAAATTCCCCTATAAAACATGTTTTCTGTCCCTCTTTCTTTAGTTCTCTCTGTAAGACTACATATTTTTAAACTTTTTTCATTATCTTTTGTCTCTCAAACCCTCACTCAGCCATTAGCATATAAGCTTAATGAAGGCGTTAAAACTGTGTGCTTCATCGGTTACTATAAAACCCAGAGCTGAGAACAATATGTGGTTTATGATAGGCATTAATACACATTTGTTGAATAAAAGGCTGCATAAATGTTGTCATGAGTTTATCCAGTATTAGACCTTTGCTTGGAGGGATGTGAGAACAGGTGGTTTATTTGGGAGATGATTCCCAAAACCTCCAGTAAGGAAGTATGGAATTAGAGCAAGTAAAGAGAGGAAATCAGTAATTGATTTGTTACTGAGCAGATGACTAACTATAGGAATACTACCAGGATACTCTAAAAGGCAATGAAGAATACTGATAATTAACCAAAAGGGGTGGGTGTGTTTTTTTTTTTTTTTTTTCAAGTACTCCTGTCAGTCACTAGCATAGGATTGCTTCTGGGAAGAGAGGGGCCTTTAATGCCCTGACAGGCACTTCCAGACTGGGTTCTGGCAAAGAGTTGCATGTACTCATCATAAGAAGCCACTGGTTTAGTTTGGATAGGTCTCTAGATGGATCAGTGAGTGGTATCATATGCATCAAAAGTATATGTCAGGACAAGCTTCTTCACTTGCAGGTTCAGGAATCTAATGGCATCCCAAGATTTGAGGTATTGTTCCTCATCTGGTCCCACCTCAAATTTCTAAAACCAACCAAAACAAAACAACAACAAACCTTTATATTCAAACCTTTATATTGAAATTGAATTTTAGAATACATTATATTTATTTTAGAGGAAAAAAATATTGACAAAAGGGAATTCCAAAGACTGTATAGGGGTGTAAGGGACAAAAGGCTACCTGGTATGTATCCATATAACTAGATTGCAGTCTAAACACACAAGTATTGTCAACAATATCTATCTTTGTGGCCTTAAAATATAGAGCTTGTGTTTGTCTTCTGATTTTATGTAGGATGTACTGCTCAAATAATTTGACATATGAAATGAGATTATTTGACAATGCAGTCCTTAAGTGCATTCCTTAAAAGTGAGGTTGGCTACTCCAGTGGTGTTGCTAAGACATGCTTTTTCTTCACCTAGCCCATTGTCGAGACAGGAAACAGTGTTCTGTTCTCCTGAAGCACTGTGAATCATATAAAGTATGGGATCTCTACATTTGGGTTGAGGGGAAAAATATAAGAAAGGAAACTATTCTAAATGTATCCTAACTGCCTTTATTTAGGAAGGGAAAGGAAAAATGGGGATTTTTTTTTTTTATGTGAGATTGCAATAAATCACTGGGCCATTCTTGAAGCAGGACATGAAACATTTATTTACCAGCTGGTGGTCTGGATTCACCAGCTGGTGGGCCAAGGGGCAGGCTGCAAGTCTGCACCCTCTGACCCCCTTCAGGGGTTAGAAAAGACCTTTTATAATTTAAAGCCAAAAGTAAAGCACATCAGTACATCAGTCATACTTGGCTATTGCTATGATTCAAAATTACAAACAGCATGAGATCTAAAATCATAAGCAGAAGGGGAAGTAGGTCAAAATGACCCTAGTAGTGTACAATCATTTACATTGTAAGCAGTTAGGGTACATTGCATAAGTATAGGAATAAAGAATAGAAGGAACAATTTTGTCATTTTGGGTTGCCAGTATGCTGTGCTAAGCAATTGTTGGTGGGTACAGAGGTGACGTTTTCCCATGGGAGAAGCCTTTCTTGCATGACATGGAGTCTCAGGTAAAATGGAGTCTGTTTGGTCATTGTCTGTATAGCCTGGCCCATAACAATTTAAATGCTTTACAAGTATTTGAATGCAAATTGAAATATTTTTATGTAAATGAGATATAAGAGCTATACAACACTAGCAATACTTGGAAGTTAAAAATATTTCTACTTTAGTTCAATTCTCCAGGAATTTATATACAAAGTAAGTGTATATTAATGGCAAAGTTTGAAAAATGTAAAACTCTTGAAAAACTGAGGGCTCATTGAATGAGTGATGTGTGTGTATGTATTTATTGACCTCACCTTAAGGTATGAAATCAAACGTAAACCATCAAATATAAATGTTAAAGGGAAAAAACAGTTTTTGACAGTTTATTATTCAATAAATTTCATTAACACATTTTAAACTCTAACAATTTTAGCTGAATTCCTTTGTTACTTTGTGATGCATATTTGATGGATAAATAACTTATAGCATTTGCTCAAAACCAGAGATTTTTTTTTAAAAAATATATGACTCTTGCCATAATGCCTTTCCTACTCCCCTGCAATATCACATGAAAATGTTCTGTTTGTCATAAATTTATTCATTTAGGCATACTGGTTAACAGAAATGAGTCTAATAGCAAACCAAGAATTTCCTGCAGCTTTAGCATTTGGTCCGATTGATTTTCAATAAACACATCTTTAATGTATAATGCCAAGAATATAATTACATAAAATTTCTAATTCTTGTAAGTATCTATTCTACAATATCCTTTCTCTAAATATATACATCCATATGTGTGTGTGTGTGTGTGTGTGTGTGTGTTGTATATATTGTTGCAGAAAGCACTGATATTGTCCTTTCTTTTTTTTTTTTTTTTTGAGGGTGGGGGTGGGGGATTAAACTCAGAGGCACTGGATCACTGAATCACATCCACAGCCCTATTTTGTATTTTATTTAAAGACAGAGTCTCACTGAGTTGCTTAGTGCCTTGCTTTTACTATGGCTGGCTTTGAACTCATGATCCTCCTGCCTCAGCCTACTGAGCCTTCTGGGATTACAGGTGTGCACCACCATGCCTGGCTTGATATTGTTCTTTCTATACATGTATAATTGGTTCTACATACACAACAGATGCACCTCCGTGTGTATGCACGTCATTTTCTACTTGGTTTTAAGAGACAGATGTATTCTCCTCCTTGGATTTTTATCTAGTAATGAAGATCGAATTGTATATGTGTAGATAAATGATAATTTAGATAAAATTTTCTTCATATTGTCTTCTTTTTTCACCTCACACCTGGGTTTTATGGTCACAGAGAAAGGTTTGCTAACTGTGTACATAAACCTAGAAAAATAAATTATCCCATGCTATTTTTAAAAAGTAGTTTGGCTCTTCAGGCTGATAATTATTTATTAAAGTAATTACAGAAACTCTAAACATGAATGACAAATTTAAAGACACATCTGTCATGACCTTCATAAATCTCGAGCAGCATGAATATTTATCTGTGCTAAGGAAATAACAAATATATTAGATTACATCTAAGATTGCTAGCACCTGAGCAAGCAACATCAGATTGTGCAAAGGATAAAATAAAGATAAAAATTACTAAATACAAAGATCTGATGATCTCTAGAAAAAATCCTCTGAAATAAGTATCTACATACGTACTTAGAATAATGCATTTTTATTTAAAATATCATCTTCTCATTCAAATTGGGGAAAAATAAAAAAAATAAAACTCCAAATGCCAATTGTAAATAATTAACAAAGGCAATCATAGAAATAACTTTTATGAGAATTTTTTAATGAAATAAAAAAATTCTGTATAAATTTTAGTGAAACATGTTGTGTATAAAATTATTTTTTTTTTCAAAATCTGAAAAAATGTAATATAGCTCATCTTCATGTTGTGTGACTATGAACCATTTATTTCTACTTTTCTTAATTACATTGTCTAAAATTTCCACAAAGAGTTACATAATGAGAGTAAGTACTAATTTCCATGAAATACAAGAATAATTCAAGGTAGAAATAACATAGATGTGATAACTAAACAAATATGCACATAGTAAATTTGAGCACATTTTGTTTAAAACATCCCAGACGTCCTCTAACCTCCATATTCTCCGTTGGGGAGTGTAATTACCACAGCATTTCGGTGTCTTCTTTGATTCTAATATTTATTTTGTGACTTTGAATAAGTCACTAATACTTGGTTCTCACGTGTAAAATAAATAGGATGTTTCACAAAGATGTAAAATTGATTATTCACTTAAAATAGTGTGATATCAATAAAGGCCTAAATCATTGCTTATGACATGACAAAAGTTTAAGCAAATGACAAGTCCTCCTCCTTAAATTGACTGAAATTGATGATAAATTCATATTATTATTCCACATATTTTTTTTTATTTTTCAAAATATTCTTTATTAAGTAACTATCACTATTAACTTTTACTAATTGTAATTTGTTTGTTAAGCTCTGAGTAAAATTCAATTTTCTTTCAATTTTAGTAGATGAGGAAACTGAAAAACAAAGAGGATAGTCATTCTAGGTTACATGTTAACATGAGCCCAAAGAACTCTGATTCAAATCAAGATCTGCCTTCCATATTCAGGTTGTTCTTTATGGCTTCACTGCCCCTGAACCCAGTCTAAATCTGTTCATCATAAAATACGAAGTTAATTGAATAATAAATACTTCTGGTCAACAAAATCACACAAACTAGACAAATGTACTTAATTGTCTATTTAAAATATTTTGAGCATGCATGAACATTTAAAATTATTTTGATTTTAAAATAAAACATAATACTTGGAAACAAAGGACTTTTTGTTGCTTCTAAAATTCTTGAATGCTAGAATATTACTACTACTGGAATCTATAACTGGTACTCAAGGGTGACACCAAAGACCCTATCTTTGCTTCTATGTGGTGGAGATTCAGTTGCCTCATATTGCCATACAATTTGCCAAGACTGCAGGCCGTTGGAAAGAAACTATACATATACTGGAATAATTGGGGTTCTGCAATATAGAATATGTTGGCATAGAGTATAACTATAAACCCACACTTCACAGTCATAAAATCACAATACAAATTTAAAATAAGAAAAAAAATGTACAAATTTCCGTCAAGTACAATAGATAGCATTATAGTATGTAATATGACACTTTTTAATACTGTGTAATATGAATTTGAAAATTTCCACTGAAAATTACATTGCATTGACATGCAGTTTTTAAAATGTCATTATCAGAGCTTCTGCAGAGCTAGCTTATTATAGATTCATCTTTTTATAAAGAAAATATGTCATTGGTAATTTGTTTTACATTGTAAACCTTTCTCTTCTTTACCTGGAAGAATAATGTAAAAGTTAAAGAAAAAAATAAAAATTCAAAAACAAAACAGAAGTAGTTGGATCCCACTGGGACAAGCTGCAGCTGGTACTGTTATTCTCAACTGCTGGTGCATTCACATATTCTTTCCACTTCCTAGAAGAACAGGTTGTGTATGTAAGTGTTCATTGAGGAATATTAGCCTGATTGATGAGAAGTAACATGAAATTAATTTTCAGATCCACCAAACATTTTGCAGTTCAGGGCAATCTGCAGCTCTCCAGATAATCAATATCACTAGAGGCTATAATAGCACATGTCACGTAGAGAACACACTCAAAACAAAGATACCTCTACCACCTCCTATTTCCATAGTTTGATTTTGCAAATCACTTTTAAATAGAGACAGATTTTAAAGCTTCTTGTGGAAAGTGGTTGTATTACTAAACATAAATAGCCTGGGGATTATGTAAATCAGGACATATAGGTAAGAACATTAATATCAGCAGTCTGTAATATTTTAAGCAATAAAAATAATATGGTGTTAGACAGGACTTGTCTGTTTGGGGCTGAGATTCAACACAAACTGGTGGCAAAATAAACTTTCTGTCACAATTCCAAGGAGTAGATAAAGTAGGCACAATCTGGATCCTTGTGTTCATTCAGAATCATTAAAAGTCCTCCTGCCTTTCCCCTGCATTTGTAAGCACTTCCTTAGTCTCTCAGTATCTTCTGAGATGGAGAAACATGTTTCTGAAAATAACCCATGGAAACCTGAGGTTATATTTTTATTCTCATGGAAATATTCTCTTTTAAAATATGCAAATAAACCCTAAAGTGGTTTAACTGGCTTTCCTACTTTATTGATTGAGACTCCAAATTGCCCATATGTATGCCCATTTTTCTTAAACTTTCTCCTTACAAACACATCTCAGTTTGACATATTACTATCCAGAATAGGCCACCATATTTCCAAGTTTTCCTTGCAGCTAGCTGGCATCATGTGAGTAAATTTGAAGTATTATGTGAAGACTTCCAAAGAGTATGTAAACAGAGTTTAATCAGTATTAAAAGACTTCATTCTGTGCCATTCTACCTCTTTTCCCCTGTCTGCAAGGTTATATCTCAAGCTCTAGTAGTAATCTTGGGCCATGAGGCGACTAAAGAGCAATGGAAGTAATTAGTTAGGATGGTGGATCAGAATGATTGGAGGATACCCTGCAATATATGTTCATTTCTTGTGGCAGTGGAAGCAGGAATCCAGGGTATACCACATTTAGTTTCAAAAGATAAAACTAAAAAGGAAGTTAATTTAAACAATAATTATATATATAATATAGTATATACTGGTAGAACCTGCCTGCTACAGAAAATAGGGAAAAGAATATTTTTTCCTAACTTTCAATGTCACTTTGAGAAACTCATAACCAGTCAAGAAGATTTAGAACACTTGAAAACAGCATTTATAGGATTCATTTTCACCAATGTGAAACTGTCAGGGGGAATTTAGAATAAGAGGTTGGATTTGCATAAGATTAACTTAAAAACAAAATAATGACTTCTATATGAAGAAGCATGCTTCTTTAACGTACAGATGACTATCCTGCCTCTAGGAGCAGATGAGGTCTTCTACAAAAAAAAAAAAAAAAAAGATTCCAGATCTCACCCCATCCTTCTGACTCTATAATGTCATAATCTGGACCTTCAGGAGACAAGTAACTCCATAATTGAAACTCAATGGCATTGTTCTTATAGTCCTTCTTGCCTCACAGTGTTCCTGACTATACAATTGCTTTTCTTGTAATAAGAAAATATGATGATTACACATAGTTAGATAGTTAGCTGTATACCATAAACTCAAAGCCAACATCATACTAAATGAAGAAAAACTGTATATTTCAGAGTGTGTAGGATATGGCAATCTGAAGTAGCAGTATTGTAGTCTGTTTGATGTGGATCTGTGTGGCCTGTTTGTGGTTGTAGGGTTGTGGCCCACTCGGGAATGCACAGGTTACCAGTCAGCGAGCTTGTATCTGTATACAGTGGGTGGTGGCTAGTGTCTGTGGGTTGCTCCTTTGCAGTAGTTTAGTGTGGTGTATTGTCATTGTATATGATGGAAGTTCTCTGCTTGTTGCTTGTGATTATCTTCAGGAATTGCTTTCTGTGGTTGGGTGCCCCTGAATGAGAATTGAGTTAACTGGCAACTCTTGGGCTCACAAGTGTGGATCCTGTGGATGCTGGGGAACAGGAGCTACTTCCTTGGTTTCTATGGACTTTTCACCAATTGTTCTTATTAGTCAGCTCAGAGTTCCAAGACTATATCCTTAGAGGGTGCTGCACTTTGTCTACTGAATTTTCCTCTTCTTCTTTCTTCCTTTCTTTTTGTAGAGTGAGAAAATTATATATATTTTATTTGGGTTCATTTTGACAAAACAAAAATACAAGACATTTGATTCTAATCTCCATTGCCTACCACACTTTCCCTTCCATCCTTCCGACCTCATTCCCTTTCCTCTCCTCTGTTAATATTTCTTTCACTCCTTTATCTATTTATATTTGATATATTTTTGATTTATATTTATATATATATATATATATATATATATATATATATATATATATATATATATATATATCTGTCTGGGTGACTTTCATTATATTGCCTTGTTCTTCATTTTAATTTTAATGCCAGAACTATTCAGTTTTTGTTACTGTAACTGTGTAATATAATTTGATATCTGATATTGTGATGCCTCCTATAATGCTTGTCTTGTTTTAAGAATCCTTTTGAATGTTCTAGGTCTTTTACTCCAACAGATGAATTTAAACCCAGTTTTCCTAGTTCTATAAAGAATGTCATTGGCATTTTGATGGGTACTTCACTGAATGCTTATATTGCTTTTGATAGCATGCCATTTTGAAGATATTAATTCTGCCTATCCAAGAACACGGGAGGCCTTTCCATTTTCTAGGGTATTGTTTAATTTCTTTCTTGAGTATTCTGTGGTTTTCATTGGAGAGTTCATTCACTTCCTTGGTTAGATTAATTCCCAGATTTTTTTTTTTAGGTTATTGTGAAGGGGATTGTTTTTGTGATTTCTTTCTCAGCTGAATCATTGTTGGAGTATAAACCTGATATTGATTTATGAGTTTTGATCTTGTACCCTGCCACTTTGCTGAATTGATTTATCAGTTCTAGAAATTTCTGGTGTAATTTTTTGTGTCTTCTAGATAAAGTATCATATTATTACAGTGATAGTCTGGCTACTTTTCTAATTTTGTATTATCCATTTAATTTCCTTCTCTTGCCTTATTGCTCTGAGAACTATATTGAATAGAAGTGGTGAGAGTGGACATCTTTGTTTTGTCCCTGATTTTTAAGGAAAAGCTTGAAGTTTTTCTCCATTTAGCAGATCATTGGCTTTTGGTTTGCTACATATTGACTTAATAATGTTGAGGTAAGTTCTTTAGTCCATAGTTTCTCCAGAGTTTTCAACATGAATAGTTGCTAGATTTTATCAAAGGTCTTTTCTGTGGGTATTGGGATGATCATATGATTCTTATTCTTGATTCTTTTTAAGTGATGAATTACATTTATAGATTTGCATATGTTGAGCCAACCTTGCATTCCTGGAATAAAGCTTGGTGATTGTGGTGTATTTTCTTCTCAAGAGGTATTTAAATGCAATTTGCTATTATTTTATTGCAGATTTTTGCATCTGTGTTCATCAGGACTATAGAACTGTATTTTCTTTCCTAGATGTGTCTTTGTCTGGTTTTGGTATCAGGCTTATATTAGCTTTGTAGAATGTATTTGGGTGTGTTTGCTCCCTTTTAATTTCATTAAATAATTTGAGGAAGACTGGGGCTAGTTCATCTTTAAAATCTGTTAGAACTCTGCTGATAATCCATGTGGTACTGGGTTTTTCTTTTTTGGTAGGCTTCTCTGATTGTTGTTTCAATTTTCATGACTTGAAATTTGTGTATATATGTTTTCTATATCTTCCTGATTCAATTTTGGCAGGTTACATATGTAAAGAAATTTGTCAATGACTTCTAGATTTTTCTTCTTATTGGAGTGTAAATTTTCAAAGTACATAATGATCTTACGGATTTCAGAAGTTTCTGTGCTGATATTGCCTTCATTATCTCTAATTTTGTTGATTTGGGTCTTACTTTTTTTTAATTAGTTTGGTTAAGGATTTACAATCTTATTTATCTTTTTGAAGAACCAACTCTTTGTTGCATAAATCCTAGGGATCTTTCTATTCTTAATTTCATTAGTTTCAGCTGTGATTTTTATTATTTCTTGTCTTCTGTATTTTGAAATCAGTTTGTTCTTCTTTTCTAAGGCCTTGAGATGGAATATAAGTTTATTTATTTAATAGCTCTCAATTTTTTTTTATTTTGTATTTTTGGTACTGGAGATTGAACCCAGGGGTGCTTAACCACTAGGCACATCCCCAGCCTTTTTAATATTTTTTATTTAAAGACAAAGTCTCACTGAGTTGCTTAGGGCCTTTCTAAGTTGCTGAGGCTGGCTTTGAATTCACTATCCACCTGCCTCAGCCTCATGAGCCAGGGAATTACAAGCATGTACCACCATGCCCAGTAATCTATGTTTTTAATGTATGAATTCAGTGCAATAAATTTTCCTCTTAGTTTTGCTTTCATACAGCTCCAGAGATTTTGATGTTTTGTATCTTTGATTTCATTTGTTTCTAAGAATTTCTTGATTTATTCCCTCATTTCTACTTTGGTCCATTCTTCATTTAAGAGTGTTATTTAATCTCCATATGTTTGTTTGGTTTCCATCATTTTTCTTTCTGTTGATTTCTGGTTTTATTTCATTATGGTCTGATATGATGCATGGGATTATATCAACATTTTTGTGTTTACTTAGATTTATGTTGTGATGTAGAATGTGGTCTATTTGGGAGAATATTTCATGAGCTGCTGAGCAGAAGTTAAATTCAGTTATTTTCATGTGAAATACTCTGTAGATATCTATTAGGGACATTTGATTTATAATATGTTAGGGCAGATATATCTTTTTGATTTAATGCTTAATGATATGTTGAAATCTCCAAATATTATAGTATCATATTATCTCTGTGTGTGTGTGTGTATAAATTTTGGGATTTTTGTTGGATTCTTACCTGAATCATGATGTAATGACCCTCTTTGTCTCTTCTGACTAATTTTTACTGAAATTAGCTTTTGTCAAATATGAAAATGTCTATTCCAGCCTGTTTTCAGAGTCCATTTTTTGTGGAATATTTTATTGCATCCTTATTCCTTTAGTTTGGGATTGTTGCTCCTTATGAGATGAGTCTCTTGCAAATATCATATGATTGGAACTTGTTTTTTAGATCAATTCTGTTAATCTGTGGGAGTTAATCAATTTGGGAGTTGAAACCATTTATATTCAGCATTATTATGCATATGTGCTTATGGTTTGGTATCATTTGATTTTTTTTTAAATTTAATATTGCCTTGGTTCTCATTTAGATTTACTTTTGTTTTATCTTCAGTTATTTGAGAGTTTTGAATTTTGCTTTTGGGATCCTCTGTGTACAATTTATCTTTGAGTATTCTTTGCAGTGGTGGCTGAGTTGTCATGTATTTTTTTCCCCTTGCCATGGAGGATTTTAATTCCCCATCAAATATGAAAGAGAGCTTTGCTGGGTACCCCAATCTTGGTTGGCAATTGTTTTCTATTAGAGCTTGAAAAATCTTGTCCCATGCCCTCCTTGATTCTAGTGTTCTGAGGATAGAAGTCTGAAATTATCCTAATTGGTTTGCCTCTAAATGTGAGTTGATGTTTCTTTTTTGCAACTTTTAATTTTCTTTCCTTTGTGTTCTATGCTTGGCATTTTGATTATGTTGTATCTTAGAGAACTTATCTTTTAGTTAGGTCTATATAGGTTTCTGTATGTCTCTTGTAAGTGTATCTTCTTTCTGAAATTGGGAATGTTTTCTGTGACTATCTCATTGAAAATGTTCTTAATATCTTTAGCTTGTATCTCCATATTCCCTTCTATCCCAATAATACTCAGATTTGAGCTCTTGAAGTCATCCCAGAGTTCTTGCATACTCTGGCATGTGGGTGGGGGTCTGAGAGTTAATCCTCTCCTCCTAATTCAGACGAGAAGGGAAAGCCAGTTTCTGCCCTATTTGGATCTCTAGGGTCTCTGGTAAAATCTGGTGTGGGACATAGAGATAAACTGTCCACCAGTTTTGGCTTCACCTTTATGAGTATGAAGTATCAGGTATTTGCATTGTAGAATAGATGTTCCTGTGGACCATGTAGCAACTACAGGAATGTAGAATTTCTCCCTTGGGGTCTTGAGACTGAATGGTCAATGTTAAAAATTTTTATGACTATTTCAGTTTCTTTGGTTTAGGGGCTTTCTTGGGCTTTTTTATTTTTAAGCTGATTGCAGGGGATCTCATTCTACGGTCTAATCTCTGCTGGTTGTTGCTTCAAGCAAGTACAGCAACTTCTTTTCATTCAGGGAATGCAAAGGTGTCCTGATTGACTGCTTAGAGTGTTCAGATTGCTCTTTTCTGAGGTGTTCTAAGGCCACTCTGCTGATGGACAAGCCAGTCCCCTTTCCCCTGAGGAGCTCTGAGGCCAAAGTGGCTGTTGGTTCCCTTTGCCCAGAGAAGCTCTGCTGAGGTGGGTTGTAAAGAGCAGTCTCCCCGAGTTTCACGCAAGTGATGGAAATGGGGTTCCCCTTGGTGGAATGGGCTGGCTGAAAAATAAAAGCGAAGAAAAATAAAATGATTTTTTACACAGAAAGTAGTTTCAAAAGTAGGGTCAGGACGGTCAAGCTGATCAGATGGATGGAGCTTCTATACTCTGACAAAATGGAGCCCAGGCTTGCTTTATTTATATCAGGGGACATCAAAGGCAGAGATAAGGTTTCAAGGGCAGAGTCTTGCTTCCAGCTATCTTGCAGTCAGCAGGTTGATTGACATCTTGGCAGGTCACACCAGTTCCAGGTGCTGGGTGGAATCTCTGGCAGAGCTTGAGGGGGAAGTATACCTGCATCAGGTGATCAATACCTGCGGGGGGTGCCACAGGAGGTTCCCAATGTCAGACTTATTCCCTTATTAGGCCACTATGCACAGCATAGTCCACACAGCCCATGGATGGTTTGTGACAGAGCAGCAATCCCTATACTCTTGAGGAGCTCTGAGGCCAGGGTGGTATGGTCCCCCTCCCTCTGAGGTGGGGGTGTAGTCACTGGGGGTCAGGGGAGTCACTAGAGTGCTTCGGCAGTTCTCCTTGTGAGAAGATGTGGTGGTGGTGCCTGGTGGGTCTAATGGGGATATGGAGCACTGAGGCAGCTTTCTCTCCTGCATAGTGGAGTGTAGCTATTTTTCCAATTTCCTGAGGAGTCCAGCAGTAGGTTCCATTGCCTGGGGGTGTTTTCCTGTGGGAATGGAAGCCAATTCTGGATTTGTTTGCACCAATCCATCTCCCCCACTGGCTCTGAGTCCATTAAAGTCAGTTTACCCCTACAACTCTCAGATTTCTCCAAGTCAGTCCTCTTCCTCCTCTCTCAACTCCTTCATCTCCCTCCTCCTCCCCCTCCTCCTCTCTGACTATCATGCCTTGTTTGTCTGTGCTACTCTTGCAACCACCAGGGAAGGCCACATTGGCATACTCAAGCAAGCACTTTGCTTACTTTTTATTTCAGATGCTTAGGTAACTAAAGCTTTGTGTATTAGTTTTTTTTTTTAAGAGTTTAAGTTTCAGTGTATTCCCTTAACTACTCACCTCTCAGAGAAGGGATCCTCTCCCTTTGTAGGACTGATGTTGAGGAGCTGCCCAGCAATGCTTTCTCCCTCCACTCCACCATCTTTCTACTCCTGTTTTTATTGGGTACCAGGGCACAGGATTCAGGGCCCATGGCTGTCTGTAACTGTGGGGTTTGCTGATGCAGACTCTTTGGAGAAGCCGCCTCCCTGAATGAGGAATATTGCTGGGAGATGGTCCACATGACTAGGATAGAGAGAAAATCTTAAATTTCTCGCCTCCACAGTCTCCCAGAGCACTTCTACAGTTCTTGTTCTCAGAGACATCATTATCACTGGATTTTTTTCCTTCTCTTCTCAAAAATACCCAATGCCTATTCAAACACCAGTAATACTACAATATATATGTAATACTACATACAGCTAGTTGTCTACATTGAAGGACCTTCATGCCACCTATCTAGGGGTATCAGATTTGTACCAGTAGCGGCAATTCATGTGAAAACATTCAAGACAGCAAGTTTTGCTGAATTCATTTATTAGCTCTAATAGTTTCTTTGTAGAGTCTTTTGGGTCTGCTAGGTATAGAATCATATCATCTGCAAATAGTGATAATTTAAGTTCTTCTTTTCCTATTTTTATGCCTTTAATTTCTTTCGTCTGTCTAATTGCTCTGGCCAGTGTTTCGAGAACTATGTTGAACAGAAGTGGAGAGAGAGGGCATCCCTGTCTTGTTCCAGATTTTAGAGGGAATGCCTTCAGTTTTTCTCCATTCAGAATGATGCTAGCCTGAGGCTTAGCATAGATTGCTTTTACAATATTGAGGTATGTTCCTGTTATCCCTAGTTTTTCTAGAGTTTTGAACATAAAGGGATGCTGTACTTTGTCAAATGCTTTTTCCGCATCTATCGAGATGATCATATGGTTCTTATTTTTAAGTCTATTGATGTGGTGAATAACATTTATTGATTTCCGTATATTGAACCAGCCTTGCATCCCAGGGATGAATCCTACTTGATCATGGTGCACAATTTTTTTGATATGTTTTTGTATCCGATTCGCCAGAATTTTATTGAGGATTTTTGCATCTAGGTTCATTAGAGATATTGGTCTGTAGTTTTCTTTCTTTGAAGTGTCTTTGTCTGGTTTAGGTATCAGGGTGATGTTGGCCTCGTAGAATGAATTTGGAAGTTCTTCCTCTTTTTCTATTTCCTGAAGTAGCTTGAAAAGTATTGGTATTAGTTCTTCTTTAAAGGTTTTGTAAAATTCTGCTGTATACCCATCCGGTCCTGGGCTTTAAAATCAACACGCACAAACCAAAGGCATTCCTGTATATCAGTGACAAATCCTCTGAAATGGAAATGAGGACAACCACTCCATTCACAATATCTTCAAAAAAAATAAAATACTTGGGAATCATCCTAACAAAAGAGGTGAAAGACTTATACAATGAAAACTACAGAACCCTAAAGAGAGAAATAGAAGAAGATCTTAGAAGATGGAAAAATATACCCTGTTCATGGATAGGCAGAACTAACATCATCAAAATGGCGATATTACCAAAAGTTCTCTATAGGTTTAATGCAATGCCAATCAAAATCCCAACGGCATTTCTTGTAGAAGTAGAGAAAGCAATCATGAAATTCATATGGAAAAATAAAAGACCCAGAATAGCAAAAACAATGCTAAGCAGGAAGTGTGAATCAGGCGGTATAGCGATACCAGACTTCAAACTATACTACAGAGCAATAGTAACAAAAACAGCATGGTACTGGTACCAAAACAGGTGGGTGGACCAATGGTACAGAATAGAGGACACAGAAACCAATCCACAAAACTACAACTATCTTATATTTGATAAAGGGGCTAAAAGCATGCAATGGAGGAAGGATAGCATCTTCAACAAATGGTGCTGGGAAAACTGGAAATCCATATGCAACAAAATGAAACTGAATCCCTTTCTCTCGCCATGCACAAAAGTTAATTCAAAATGGATCAAGGAGCTTGATATCAAATCAGAGACACGCTGTCTGATAGAAGAAAAAGTTGGCTACGATCTACATTCGGTGGGGTCGGGCTCCAAATTCCTCAATAGGACACCCATAGCACAAAAGTTAATAACTAGAATCAACAAATGGGACTTACTCAAACTAAAAAGTTTTTTCTCAGCAAAAGAAACAATAAGAGAGGTAAATAGGGAGCCTACACCCTGGGAACAAATCTTTACTCCTCACACTTCAGATAGAGCCCTAATATCCAGAGTATACAAAGAACTCAAAAAATTAGACAATAAGAGAACAAACAACCCAATCAATAAATGGGCCAAGGACCTGAACAGACACTTCTCAGAGGAGGACATACAGTCAATCAACAAGTACATGAAAAAATGCTCAACATCTCTAGCTGTCAGAGAAATGCAAATCAAAACCACCCTAAGATACCATCTCACTCCAGTAAGATTGGCAGCCATTATGAAGTCAAACAACAACAAGTGCTGGCGAGGATGTGGGGAAAAGGGTACACTTGTACATTGCTGGTGGGACTGCAGATTGGTGCAGCCAATTTGGAAAGCAGTATGGAGATTTCTTGGAAAGCTGGGAATGGAGCCACCATTTGACCCAGCTATTCCCCTTCTTGGTCTATTCCCTAAAGACCTAAAAAGAGCATGCTACAGGGACACTGCTACATGGATGTTCATAGCAGCACAATTCACAATAGCAAGGCTGTGGAACCAACCTAGATGCCCTTCAATAGACGAATGGATAAAAAAAATGTGGCATTTATACACAATGGAGTATTACTCTGCATTAAAAAATGACAAAATCATAGAATTTGCAGGGAAATGGATGGCATTAGAGCAGATTATGCTAAGTGAAGCTAGCCAATCCCTAAAAAACAAATGCCAAATGTCTTCTTTGATATAAGGAGAGTAACTAAGATCAGAGTAGGGACGAAGAGCAGGAGAAGAAGATTAACATTTAACAGGGATGAGAGGGGGGAGGGAAAGGGAGAGAGAAGGGAAATTGCATGGAAATGGAAGGAGACCCTCAGGGTTATACAGTGGACGGGGTAGAGAGAGAGGAGGGGAGGGGAGGGGAGAGGTGGGGAGGGGGGATGGTGGAGGATGGGAAAGGCAGCGGAGCACAACAGACACTAGTATGGCAATATGTAAATCAATGGATGTGTAACTGATGTGATTCTGCAATCTGTGTATGGGGTGAAGGTGGGAGTTCATAACCCACTTGAATCAAAGTGTGGAATATGATATGTCAAGAAATTTGTAATGTTTTGAACAACCAACAATAAAAAATAAAAAAAAAAGACAGCAAGTTTTACAATACTTTATTTATTTTCTTCCTATTTATAAGGATAAGAAATAGAATAGTACATTTTTCTAATGCTATTCAACAACATGAATTAATATTAAAAAAAACTACATATTGTGAGCATTTAAGAACAATTACTCTAGAGTACTATAGTGTAGAAATATATGTTCTATTTCACAATCAGTTTTTTGGCCCAGTGATTTTCAATCTTCACTGCTCATTGGAATCACTAGACTAGATTTAATATAAACTGATGTCTGGTTCCCACCCAGAGAGTGTCATTTCCTTGATCTGGAATGTGGCCTGGGTAAAATATTTTTTCAAAGTTTCACAGGTTATTTTAATGTATAACATTTTGAAATCATCTAATTTAAACCTTATTTGTATATGTTGTATATTTATGTGTATATATATATATATATATATATATATATATATACACATATATATGTATATATACATATATATATATATGTGTGTGTGTGTGTACATTTTCAATGGATATTTGAAATGCAAAATAAGGCTATATAGTTTGTAAGTTTTACATGTAATGTCATTAATGAAAAGTTAGATAACTTGGAAACAAAATCTGCATAGACTTACATCAGGCAATTAATCTCCCTCAACATTGTTTCTCCATGTCTCAAGCGGAAATTTTATCTACAAACTCTAACTTGTAATCTTTTTAAGAAATATGTGCATATCTCTTTCAAATACAACGTATTATATTTATATTTCCCCATAAAAAAGTAAAAGAAATATTTCAAAAATCCTGAAAACCATCTATTAAGTTCATACTAAATAACAGTGTGTAATCTTTTGCAGTCACGGGGGATTTCTTTGCTTGGGACTGAAGCTGTATTATGACATCACATTGTCTATTCACTAGGATCTTTCTTACATTCTGAAAACTATCTAAAATAACATAAGCAACATGTGATAAGAAATAAACAAAAATAATACTTAAACGTATTTTCTGGGGGCTGGGATTGTGGCTCAGTGGTAGAGCACTCGTCTAGCACGTGCAAGGCTCTGGTTCAATCCTCAGCACCACATAAAAATAAATAAATAAATAAATAAATAGATAGATAAATAAATAAATAAAGGTATTGTGTCCAACTACTTCTAAAAAAATAAATATTAAAAAAAACACATTTTCTGTTCTTTTTTTCTTTTTCTTTCTTTCTTCTTCTTCTTCTTCTTTTTTTTTGCTTTACTAGTTTCAAATGCCAAAATTCAAAACCAAATTCTATATTTTCCCAGTTTTTGAAACATCTCTTTTTTCTTTTTCTTTTTTTTTACTACTGTTCTTTTTTTTTCTTTCTTCTTCTTCTTTTTTTTTTTTTTTGCTTTACTAGTTTTAAATGCCAAAATTCAAAACCAAATTCTATATTTTCCCAGTTTTTGAAACATCTCTTTTTTCTTTTTTTTACTAAGATGTACAGAATTTTGGTAGATTTTGTGCCAATGTTTAAATGTAAAGTTAGATAAAACACAGACCATATAATATATCAAAACACAGAATACCCTGCAGCATAGTTCTGAGGAATTATTAGCAAGCAGACAGGAAAAAAGCAAAGAAGGTAAATTACAAGCAATACTTTGTTTATTTGTTTTGTTTTTATATAGTAGAAAAATTTATTTGAAGTCTATCATCAGAATTTCTTTAGTAAAATGTTAACTGGATCAGAAACTGCTTATGAATTTGTTTTTTTAACATTTAACACTTTTGTAAAATTAGATAAATTAAACTTTCTGATACTTATTTAGCCTCTTTGTTTAAATGAATGTAATAAAACTTTTTAATGATATTATGGGAAAGGAATATGATTATGTTTCTTAAAATACTTAACCAAGACCTGAGCTAAATCCTCACTATTTTATTTTCATAATCATGCCTAAAAAACTTTTATTTTGTTATTTTATTTGATTTTGAATTCTATAAGATGCATTTTGAAGCAGAGAATAATAACTACTACCAAATAACTTACCTTCTCCTATTGTTCATTTTTTTTTACTAATCTGAGCACTTTAAATGTTCACCTCTAATATGACTGAGAAGAAGTTGATCCAAGTAAAATAAAGTGAAATGTGTACTGAATTTTGCAATGAAATTTATAATTTTATTATTTTTTATGCTACTGAATTCATAATGTCTTTATTCCTTATACCAATGATGATATAAGTGGAAAATTTCACACCTGGCCCCATGTGATGTGTCTCAGTGAAAACATAAGCATACTAGAAATATTGTATAAAATTAGATTTGGGCTACGTGTATAATGTGCATATGTAGCATAAATTAATTGTGCAATTATACTTGGGTCATATTCCAAAGATATTTCATTATGTGTATGCAAATACTATAAAATCTGAAAAAATAATTGAAATGTTCAATACTTCTCATCCTAAATATTGTTCAATCTGTATTAATATATGAGTTTCTGAGTGGATAGTGGTCAGGATTTAATAGAAATAACTATCCATAAGTAAAACATGAGCAAGAGCTCTTTGGGAAGAAAGATAAGATGGCATTCTCAGAGTTTGATTAATAATATATGTTTTGTTAATTCATAGCAGAAATGGAGTATCCTAAAAGGATAATTTGGGATAATTTTGACCTTTATTTTTTTGCCTGATTTGTGTTGACTTTGCTTGGCAGTTCTAATCCATTGTTGTATAATCAGCCTGTGATGAAAACTTGACCAATAACAACATAAAAACAGACAAAAGGCAAAAAGATGAATTTTTCTCAGTTCTTGCTTTCACTTTCCCCAGCAATGTTTCTCATTGTAGAATGGAACTAAAGTCTTAGGAAATGTTATATGCCATGGATTCGGCATGGCAGTCAGGATATTTTGAGGGATGTCTTTATGGAAATCAGTGATGCAAACTTTGGTTCTTTCCATTACAGATAAAAAGACTTGTGGACCTCATGAATTCCAGTGTAAAAACAACAACTGTATTCCAGATCACTGGCGGTGTGATAGCCAGAATGACTGCAGTGATAATTCTGACGAAGAAAACTGCAGTAAGTAACTTCTGCCTAATAACATTGCAAGTTTGACAGCTCATTCAATAAGCAAGATGGCAGTTTTTATTTCAGATAAGGTAAAATTTGAACCTAGCTGTCCTGCAGCTCACATTTTTATACATATATTCACATTTGGACAAAAATATTCAGACTAAATTGACCTGAATCTCAAAGGGTAGAATTATTGAAATGTTCATCCTGGGAGTTATTTTCTTCCAATCCTCAGAATTGGTATGAAAGTATCATGAGGTTTAATGCAACCCATTAGTATGCAATGAAGGAAGCCCTTGGTGCAAGTTCATACAATGAGCTGAATGATGGGGAGACGGTACAAAACATCTCATTCTTTAACGGATGGTACTCATTTCATTTCAGTCTCAAATCCTTTTATAGTACAGATTCACCCAAGAGCATCTTTCAGTGAATTATCATTTATTCTCTCTGGAGTGGTGAACATCATATTTATTTAGGATGCTTATCTCTGAAAATGGAATAACACTATTATCATCTTCCTCCTGCATTTTTATGTAATAAATTTAAAAACAATAATTATTCAACATTTTCCTGAAAAAAAACATAGTACTATATAAAATTGTAACAATGGCTCTGTATTCTAGCATTAATATGTTAATATGTTTCTGAGTATATTTCTTATCAGCACTTTTATATTCTGCTGTTTAAAAAAAGCACTGCAGCCGCATTTAAAATAAGATAATAATTAAATTCCATGTATTGAATATTTATATTTTGATACTACCATAAAAGATATGATGTATATTAATACTAGCAACGTCTGTTCTTCCAGATATCTCATTGGACTAAGGCCACTCATTTCCCAGGAGGCAGAGGAGTAAATCTACATAGGAAAACATTATATATTAAGGCATGTAATTAGGAAAGTGAAAGTCTTAATAAACCACTTGAATATATAGCTTGCAAACTATAAAATAGTGTCTTAAATAGCTTTCAAAGTTTAATCTGACCTATGTTTGAGAATCAAGTACATCAAGTGTGGAATATCTACATCATTTCAATAACAGACTACTCTAAATATGGGAATTTTTATCATTCCCTCTTCACACAGATACCTCCCAACCATAGTCTTTAGAGAGGCAGACAATATTGCAGCGAGTCATTAGGGTGCTTCAGATTCCTTTGGTCACCAATTAAAAGAAAAAAAAAATTATATACATGTTTTCAGATCTGCCCAGTGATTTGGATGAAAATTCAGTTGGGTGAGGGTGATAGTGATAGAAGGATAAAATGTATATAGGGCATATATATATATATATATATATATATATATATATATATATATATATATATATATACCTATTTAGCTTAGATCTACTATGTTTAGTGTTTATTATCTATAGATACTTGAAAACAAAAGCCCTTTGAAAGATATTGAGAACAACAGAGGGTGGGAAGGAGTGAATCATTGAAAGCTTATGCCTGTAGAACTTTATTCAAGGAAATAGTTGAAATTGCATGAAAGATGCTGCTATACCAAATAAAGAAAAAAGAAGTTGGGATAGTCTGCCTTTGAGTGGCTGGGGTTTCTTAAGTGGCTGAGTGTCATTGTGTTAATATCTAAAAGTGAGTTTTTGCACAGGAAAGCAAGGAGAAAGAACATTGACTCTCTCTTATTACCGTGGCAACAGGGATAAATCATTGAAACCACACAGCCCTTAAAATAAGCAAGGGAAGTGGCTGTAGTATCAAGTACTGCAATATGAAATACCCAATTATGTGGGTCTTAGTATCTAAGTATTCTGAACCTTTTGCCTAAGTCAAATAATATTGATGAAGTTGAAGAGGAAAGAAGATAGTGAACAGATATGAATTATGTTATAGAGTGACCTAGAAGAGTGGATGACAGAGCATATTAAGACAAGTATCAGAGCATATTATCATGTTAACATGATATGAGGAAGACTCTTTAGATATAGATAATTGAGATGCTTTTGAAGTTTTTATGTTTGAAGATGCTTTCCTGAGTTGACTACAACAAATTAGAAGGAAGATGTAAACATTGAAAATGTCAGCAATTCTACACAGGCAAAAGCTGTATGAAGAATGGATAATCACCAAGAAAAGAGTAGTATAGAGGTCAGGCTTAGAATAAATACTGTTGTTATATTAAAATGCCATAAACAGCTGGTCTCAGGTCTTCAGGAGCCTGACAGAAGGATGGCAAGCTCTATGCCAGTCTTGGCAACTTAGTGAGACACTGTATCAAAATTAAAAAAATAATAAAGAAGACTTGGGATGTAACTCAGTGGTAAGGCAACTGTGGATTCAATCATCTGTGTGTGTGTGTGTGTGTGTGTGTGTGTGTGTGTAGATAGTCAACATATTCCCAAATTATTTCTTATCTATTAAAGCAACTATTAATGTATACACACACTCCACACTGTCTAAATATAGATATATAAATATAGATATATATTGATATATATTTTATAATGCAAAATTTCATGTATATATGAACCTTGCTTTTTATCATATTTTCTAAATATTATTGGCTAGTTTAATGCACGTTGGGCTACATTTGTCAGTAATTGTTAGCTATTGCTAAGAAGCAGAGATAATAATTCAACCTTATATTTAAAAAGCAACAGCGACATTTTTAAAGTCACTTTTCTACTTCTTTGTTTATGAATCTGATTTAATGGATTTTCTTTCCAAATTGTGTTAGAAACATTCCTGTCATAGTCATGGCAAGAATTCAAATGGTAGTGGAGCAATTAATTACCAGATATATTTTAAATGTAATATGCTTTCTACATTTTTATATTTACATGGGATAATTAGTCCATTGTCATTTCATCATCATCTGCTGATCATTTCCTTGGTTAAGTGTTCAGCAGGGACACTTTGCTTCTACAATGATTTCTGCTCTTAGAAACAAGAAAATTTCATTTTCAGTGGGGTTATTTTGTAATCTGTTTCAAATATTTAGAAATGCCTGAGAAATTTCACCATCTATTTGATTTTTATCAACAAAAATATAATATATGGCAGGTGTGCTTTCTAAGTAATTGATGTGCAAAATAAATTGGTTTATATCCACACTAAGAAGTCTTATGGATTTTAAAATATCAAGTAATTTGATCAACTAGATTAAGGTTTATATGGTGACAAGCTGCTTCTGCCTTATTTGAAATTCTAGTACTTTCACACTGAATTTATATCAGAGTATTATTTGTATAGGATGTCAGTTATACTAAATATATTCTAAAAATTGTTCTTAGTTGTTTATACCCTATTCATATTATTTTTGAATTTATCATTAATGGTTTATGATAATCTAGGCAGTGGAAAATCTGACTCCAAATATCTCACTGGTCTGTGGCTAACTCTATGGCTTTAAAAGTCACTTTAGTACCGCAACTTCAGTTTTTTTTTTTTTTTTTTTCAGTTTTGTGCAAGATGGTTTCCACATCTTTTCAGTACCGAGTTTGTATATCATTGCTGCCATCAATATTGAAGGAAGTGCTCAGACCATATGATGCTCCTATTTTTCAGTCTTATTATAGAAATGAGATTGATCTTCCAAATCATAAGAGTAGGCCCTGCAGAAGCTTCTTAGATGTTAATCTGCTGTCTAGATGAGGTTTATGGAGACTTTGGTTAATTGTGTTAATTGTTCACTGTGGGTTTCTCCATCCACTCTTAGTCTAGGTTTCCAGGTGATAGCAGAAAAAATTAGTATGGGAACACCATTTGAGAAATACCAAGGAAAAAGTCACATTGTAGTTTTTTTTTTTTTGTTATTGTTGTTTTTTTTTTGTTTGTTTGTTTTTGTTTTTCCAGTTGGGTTAGTTTTCAGGTAGTTATCTTTTTGTTGTTGTTGTTGGTAGTGGTGCAAGAAAAGTGTTCACTATTATGCCAAAACTGGAAAATGTTTTCTTTTTAAATCTGGAAAAGATCAAAGGTAATATAAGGAATAAGAGGAAAGAATTATCCAGGACCTTCTAAGTTACATTTCGTTATGAAAGATTTACATATTTAGCTATTTAGTGTTAAAAAAATGTAAGTATGTAGATGAGAGTTGGAAATTGATTAGCTACCTTATTCTTTGATGGCATTTGTGCATGTAAAAGTATAGTAATTCATGATTATTATTCATATGTAGGTTTGTTGATCATTTGTAAAGCATGATAGAAGTATGCAGAAGTTCCATTTGCACTGAAATATCTTTTCCCAGCAAATTACACGCCCTGTTCATATCTGTCATATAATAGAATAATTGATAATGTTTGGAAAAAGTCTCTATAGAACAAATTCTCTGTGGAAGTATTTAGTGGCAAATGCCACTAAAAACTGGCTACCTAACTTTTTGTAATCTCACATCAACAACTTGCAACCCTCCATATAGTAACATATGTCAGAGCTTGTGAAATCATTGCCATTGAACACATGATGAACAGAGTTATCTTTCACTATTCAAAATTAGAACATTGGAGAAAGAATCCCATTGAGATAACCCTCAAACCAAGGAAACCAAATGTTTCTTTAGATCTTTTTAAGCATTTCAGTACGATATGTTTTAAATGTACTCACTCTTTGTTCCTTTAATGAAAATGTTTTGGGTTATTATTTTTCATTGTTAAATAAATTTCACGTTTCATTCTCATTTCTTTTTCCTAAAAATTAAATTGCACTTATCTGAAGGGGAAATGACTTCAGTGTAGAATGATGATAAGAGCACAAGAGCTTTCTCATTATTATTAAGTAAAATAGGCATTGCTAGTACACATCTTAGATAAGTAACTCAGATTGTCATGGCTTTCTCTGTTACACATGAGCACATATTACTTCCTCAGTTTTATGAGAGACAACAGTATAATCTAGTAGTAAAAAGCACAGGCTGTGGTGTCCAGGTGTTTTGATTCAAGATCAATACTAGCTCTTCCTCATGCTGGGTGATTTCAGAACATTTCTTGTCTTCTCTGTGCCTCAATTTACTCATCTAAGAAGGGCACAGCAATAGCACATGCCTACAGAGTTGTTAGCATGAGTCATTGGTGTATTAATTTAAGTACTTGGCAATAACCTTGCCTGGGGCCCAACAAGAAATAAGTAATTAGTAGTTATTGTACTAATACAATAGTATTAGTTATTTTAGTGTAATAGAATTATTATTAGCCTGTAGTACTATACTAATTGTATAATTATTAGTATTGTGCTAATTAGTGGTATTAGTATGAATAAAGTTATTTTTAAGGTTAAAATGGGATATACATGAGTACAATACAAAAACTAAAAAGGGAAATGTGTGTTGTCATGTTCACTAAACAAAGGAGTGTAGAGACATTTGAGATTCACCTATTTAGTAGCTTTTCTCCTTTATACTGAATGACATCTCATTTTATTCCTAGCCTGAAGATCACATTTTAAAACAAAGTCCCAGAGCAGAACAAATTGCTCTCTGAAACATATTACATTGCCCACAGTTCTTCAAATGTTCTCAAAGGGCTTTTTCAACATAAAAATGTAGGAGCCTTCAATGGTACCAAACAATGATGATGCTACCTTTTAGTTAGAAACTAAGTAAATTATATACAGCAATAGTCGAATGCAGACTGAATTGTTCACAGTATTTATTCAGAAGATTAGTCTTCATTTGAGTGTTTCTTAAATCTAATAACTGCTTTTTATTCCTCCCTCACCTGGATATTATTGTGTGTGACATAACTGTAAATACAATTAATAGAGAAAACTAGAAGGGGTCGTCTTTCATCATGCTGTATATCAGTCTAACAAGAGATTATGTCCAATGGTCATGTCAATCATGTAGAAACAATTTCTGAAATCTTATCTCAGTTCCAGAGGAAGAATATTCCACATAGGAATTAAGCCAAGCAGTACTTCATAGTATTTAGCTTATGTTCTGTATGGAATATGGTAAAGTTTAAGTGAATGAATGACTAGCAAATCATTTATATTGACAGGTAAATGATACAGGGCAAAAGTAAACAAATGTATAAACATTTAGGCATTTTTCAAAGAAAACAGTTTCCTTTGGACCTCTTTACCCTTACCATGTCCAATAATATTCTCATGTACCTTTCTCGTCTCATGACCTCTGGATTTTCTGGTGACAATTTTGAATGATTAAAAATCACCAGGATACAAAATAAATAGTGAAGAAACAAAAACTAGATTTTCTTCCCATTTAACAAATAGATTGATAGGTGCAACAAGTCAAAAAATAGACTCTTGCATACATTAAATGACTTTCAATGTTAACTGGAAAAATATCATTGCTACAGTAGGACAACATGCAGACTTTTGTCTTTTAAGCAGCGGGTTATTTGTCTTCTATTTGTTGTTGTTGTTGTCAATTTATTTCTGTAAAGCCACTTTATATTTATGAATTTACAAATAAATTTGAAAAATAATTATATTATGTATTATAGATGCTTCGTGAGAATTTTTCCTAAACAATTTATTTGTTCTGCTTGGCTAACCTCCTTTTCATTCTTTAATGCTTCCTCATGTTGAATGTCATATAAATTTTAGAATGCAGTTGCATGTAATAGAAAAACCCTGTGCTATTTTTCTGTCCCCAGAGCCACAGACCTGTACCTTGAAAGATTTTCTCTGTACCAATGGGGACTGTGTTTCTTCAAGGTTCTGGTGTGATGGAGATTTTGACTGTGCAGATGGCTCTGATGAGGTAAGCATCCCTACAAACTCAAACAGAAAAGAAAGCAGTAGTTTAAAACCACATTTAGAATTACAATTATTCAGTCTGATAAGTGGGACCTAGGACCACTCTGAAATGTGCTTTGCTTCTGACACACTGAGATAAGTATTAATCCATGTGCTGTGCTGCACACACCTGCACAGGAATAATTCTTGTGTTGCTATTGACAGTTAATTTTATAGTCTGTTTTACCTCAACTGGTGAATGGCTGCATTGGGAATAGGATGTTTGGAAACCCTATTCCCTGTAGCTGATGCCCTTGCCATCTGTGAAGTTGTTCATACACTTCCTGAAGTATTTATAGTCAAGTCTAATATTTTATGCATTTTAAACACTTTCTTCTCCCAGGTCCCTTTTTTCAGTAGATACAGTCTTACAGGCTTTGGTGTGGATCATCAATTTTATGAAACCACAAGTTGAGCTTTGCTGAGGTAGTGAATCACAATCCATTTATAATAAAGCCTATGTGTATATATAGCTTTAGGTAAAAGTTTAGAATTTCTCTGTATAATTCCACAAACTTTATTGTGTTAACATTTTTATGCTTATATTTCAGATAATTATTCCATAATATTTTAAAAAGTAATAAACAATATATGGTTACATTTTTTTTCTCAATCAAATCCCCAAATCTCCAAGTCTTCTCTTTCCATTTTCAAGGAGAAATCCAGTAAAAGTGAATTTTATGGATTTTCTCTGTTTACTTGGTTATCAGCAACACAGGGCTTGCACAGTCAAGTCCAAGGACAAAATGAGGTTTTAAATCCTCAGTGGACCCTGTATCTCCTACAATACAATGAGTCCCTAGAGCTCTGCCACTCTGGTTGGCAAACATACATACAAGCCCCTCATAAAGGTTGCCTCATTGAATGGAGACTGGGGAGGATCCCCCATGCAACTCCAGAGGCTTCTGCATTTCAGGTCCAACTCCCCCAAACGTCCACTGATTTTCTTTCTCTTTGGGGAATATTGCATCCCTAAAGTTTATAAGACCCATGTAAACACTTTCTTTCTCAGTCCTTAGCCATTCTTAATAGGATTGGGGCAAATCTTTCTCTCACCATTATGGGAAAATTGCCCTAATCACATTAGAATTGTAGATTTTGGAAACAATATAATTACATTTTTACACGAAGGCCAAAAAACCTAATCCTCAATGTTGCAAAGGGCTTGAGAAGGTGAAAAATACTGCTTCTACTTGTAGACTATCCACAGCACAGAAATCAAAATAATTTTTTTTAAAAAATCCACAGTGGAGCAAGACATTTTTATACTGACTACCTGACTCCCCACATACTTGCTTAGCAATTACTCGTTCAAAAATGATATCAACATTCCCAAGTCAGTAAACCATATTTAATGTAAACTAATTCATGTCATAGACATTTGTTTTGTTTTAAATATGTTTCACCAGCTTGTGTAATCTGTGAAACATCAAGTGATGAAGATTTATTGCTTAAGGCTTATGATTTCATCCTGTATGTTAGTAGTGATACAAGGCACACTAACAAAATGAAAATCTTATTTTAATTTGAACCTTTCTTAAAATTTTATTCAAGTCAAAGTAATCATCTTTACTAATGGCATTTCTCTCAAAGCATAAGTTAGTTGGTGGATGTAGTTTTTCTTTTTTATAGCAAAATATATATCCATATTCTCAGGCATTTTTATGATAATGCTGCAAGGGAATCAAATTAACTCTTTAAAATTGAGTTTTGACTGTATTTACAATCATTTATTATAGTTCATGTGAAATGAAGTGGCTAACAGTATAGGAAGAAATTTCTCAAGTCTAGAGTACAGGTTGCTTTGACAAAAATCAGACAATAAAGCAAGCAAACAAACAAAAAGGAGGATTGAGAAAATGGAGAGAAAGCATGATTGAATGCAAGAGAAGCTTATATTGAGAACAAAAGTTGAGAGATTTTTGAAGATAAATTTTTGTATAAATGTGAACTCATAGTATAATTACCTTGTTATTATACAGTCACAACAATAAAAAAATAAAAGTTGGATCAGCCTAATTTCACATCAAGTTTATATCTCTCTGGCATATGCTGAGAAGCTTTTTTATAAGTGACTTAAAGTTATAATAGTTGGTCTCTGCACTAACATAATATACTGCAAGTACAAAAAGAAATGTCAAAGCATCTTAAACTGCATCTATACACTTGCTAGTAATAATATTTTGCTAATTTGCAAGTTATATAGGGTCATTCAAATGTTTAATTATATTAACACCACTAGCACTCAGAATTTTAGAGTAAAATGGAATACAAATGTAGAAATAAATATTAAATTAAAATCCTGTAATATTTAATTTATAACTATCAGAATGTGATTTTGATTATCTTTCTCTTTCTTGAAATATATAATTCCTGCTTCTGGTACTGAACATTTGACAATGAAGCAGAAAAGATTATTCCTAGTACTTACAGAGTGACTTATAAAAACCATTTCCAACTAAAGGAAATAAGGATCCTATGAGAAATGTCTAATTCTAGGTCTGAGAAAGGAAACTGAGCAGCTCATCTTAGGGTCTTAGGATGCAAGACTTGTGATGTTTAATATATGCAGGGATAAACTTAAAGTGACAACCACTGACAAAAGGGATAATTTTAGTATCAGAATGGCAAATGACTGTGACAGATTGAAGCACAATTGAATCTACAGTTTCAATGCAATCTTTACAAAAATACCACTGACATTATTCACATAAATATAAACACAATCCTAAAATGTATATGGAAACATAAAGTCCCTGAATAGCCAAAGCTATCTTGAGCAATAAAAATGTTTGGGGGCATTACTCTATCTGACTTCAAAATATACTTCAAAGGTATGATAATCAAAACAGCATGATATGGGTGGTATAAAACAAACAACATAGAACAATGGAACAGGACAGAAAAACTGGAAGCAAACCCACATATCTTCAACCAACTGATTTTGACAGACAAAGGTGCTCACAACCCACATTGCAGAAAGGACAGGTTTTTCTACAAGTGGTCTGAAGCAAATTTGATATCCATGTGAAGAAGAATGGAACTAAACCCCAGTCTCTCACCAAAAGGATAAAAGATTTAAATATAAAACTCAAAATAATGAAAGTATAAAAAACATAGTGAAAAGGCATCAAAACACTGGAAGGAGCAAATATGTTTTGGAACAAGACCCCAATATCACAGAAAATGAGCAAAATTAGACAAATGAGATTATTTCAAATTAAAATATTTCTGCAAAGCAAACAGAAATAATTAGTAGAGTGAAGGTACAACTTAGAAAATGAAGAAAACAGTTGCAAATTATACATCTGAAAAGCAAAAGCAGAAGCAAAAAACCTAAGAAACCTAATTTAAAAATCTACAATAGCCCTCAGTAGACATTTCTCAAAAGAAGTCCTATAAATAGGCAACCAGTGTTTAAAAAAATGCTTTGCATCATTAATCATCAGGGAAATGCAAATTGAAACCATAATGAACTATCACCTGACCTAGTAAAATAACTATTATTAAAATATTCAAAAACAAAGGTGCTAACAAAGATGGGGAGAAAAGGGATTCCTTGCACACATTTGGTGGGAATGTAAAGTAGTACAGTTGTGTTGAAAAACAGTATAAAAGTTCCTCAAAAAGTTAAGAATATATCTACTCTATGACCCAGTAATCCCACTACTGGGTATATATCCATAGGAAATAAAATCTGTATGTTAAGAGACATCTGCACCCCTATGTTCATTACAACATTATTCACAAAAGCCAAGAAAGTAAAATAATTGAAGTATCCAACAACTTCAATGGATAGATAGAGAAAATATGGTACATAAACACAATGGAATACCATGCAGCCATAAAATATAATGAAATCTTGCATTTGTGACATTAAGCATGAATAGATCTGAGAATCATTAGGTCAAGTGAAATACATCAGTCATAGAAAAACAAGTGCTGCATGATCTCACTGATATATGATATCTAAAAGAGTTAATCTCACAGAAGTTGAGGAGAGAATGGTGGTTACCAGAAGCTGGAGAAAATAAAGATGAAGGGGGACAGGAAAGATTGTTAAAAGTTGCCATTACATGATAGAGTAATTTTGGATGTGCTATTGCATAGTAGGATGACTAAAGATAATAAGAATGAACTATACATTTCAAAAAACTAAAAGAAAGTATTTTGAAAGTTTTCACTATGAAGAAATGATTAATACTTGAGACAGATATTACTCTATTTTGAACATTATATTACATGCATGCATATTGAAACATCACATGGTACTCCATGTATATATACAATTTTTGTGTTTCTGTGCATCACTTAAAAATAAAATAAATTTAAATTAAAAAGAAGTAAGAAATATTTTACTTAATATTCATTTATATATGTTTTCTAGATATGCTACTCCGTATATTCATTCAGTAGTTTTTATTGTGTGCTTATATGTCCTAGACATAAACTGAGTGGTGAAAAAAGTGTATGAAGTCTTTTCTCATGGGAAGTTCAAGGGTTATTTCTCTAGTGACTTTCATATCAGTCACATAAGCTGGCTTAGCCTTCAGACATTCCACATTTCAAACTACCTTTACCCATTAAAAACTACTTAGGTAGTTCCAACTCTGGAAGCTTCCTTTGTAAAGCCCTTTCTAAATGCTCCATATTCATTTATCTTGGCAATTAATACACTTTTGCTACAATTGTGAATTAGCTGTTGGTCTTTCATACCATACTATGTGTTTATCAACTGCAAGGAGTAAATCTTGATTTTTTTTATTGTTATCTAAGAAAGTCTCTTGCAAATGGTAAACCTTCATTATATGGGGAAAAAAGGAAGAATAAAATTGATATTATACCAGGTGGTCTAATGAAACTGCCATCAGTAAAAAGTAAATAAATGAAATCTAGGAAGTCAACTCTTCTTCCTTATATGGGGGTGAAACTGAATAGAAATAGTCATAATTTAACACTGTTCACACTGTGGATTTCTACAAGCTGTGAGCATATTGCACCATTTGTAGAAGGGTCAGGCAAATATAGTTTGACAAAAATAGATATTGCTGTACAAGAGAAAAATACCATCAAGGAAGATACTTCATTGGAGCACCCATTTTGACCAATGTTTTAGACTTTGAGATGGTGAATTTCTGGTGGATCTTTCATTTATCTCATATAAAGCATCAAAGGATCCCAAAGGTAATTCTGCTGTCTTGTTTGACTTCCAAATAAAGCCTGGGCGCAGGCCAGCAGAAATGACAATTGTGACAGCTCATTTCACAGTTCTTTAACAACAAGTGTCGGAAGTGAAGAGGAGATTTATGAACACTAGCTAAGTTGTAAAAGGACTGGTCTAGAAGAAATTAAATAATGAGAAGGGGAAAAGAATGCTAGAATCTTGCCAATGAAAAACAGATCAGATTTGCATTAGGATTATGATTTGTTTCACATTCTATCCACAACATCACCCATAGCCCCAGCAAACTGGATATAGTTGCTTAGAAATAATGTTTACCCTACTATTTCCCCCAAAATCTTCAGCATTGCCTGAAACTGCTAGAATTCCATTACCTCATATCTATCAATTAAAGAATGATACACTGATAGCAATTTACTTAATATGATGAAGTCTTAGAATATATGTTCTTTTTCTATTTCTGTTTCACTAGGGCTCAAAAGACAGATGAAAGTAGAAAATTATTATAATTCTGTTGTGTAGTTACAGGCTGGAAATATGACCATCTGAACCATGTGTATGTGTTAAATGTGGTTTCTACATGCCTTACTTTCTACACAGATGTTCTCTAGCTGTCTTTTGAGTTTGTAGATATTTTTAAATGTTTTTAATTTTAATTATATCTGTGTTGGATTTGACAGAGAAATTGTGAAACAAGTTGTTCCAAAGATCAGTTCCAGTGTTCCAATGGCCAATGTATATCAGCAAAGTGGAAATGTGATGGCCATGAAGACTGTAAATACGGGGAAGATGAGAAACACTGTGAGCCAGGTAAAATGATTGAAGTGGTTTTTAGTTTAGCAGACATTTTAACTTGATATGATTTAAATTCAAGAAATGATACACAGAAAACAGTAAGAGACACAGGCACTTATTTACTGATTTTAGGAAATAATCTGAAATATCTGTGGATAAATTAATTGGTGTGCCCTTCATATGTTACAAAAGTTTTTTTGGCAGATGATAATTATGCATGGGATCCAAGAATTATACAGCCAAATTTGATTTTCTGGTTTCTATATCTTATCACACCATTTGGAATTGTTTTCCCAAATAGCAAAATGAAATATGTTGAAACTGTAAGTATGATAAAAGTCGAGTTTTCAGTTATGAAAATTGAAGTTATAAGACAGAATGCAGTTTTTCAATGTGCCAGGTAAGAAGCAGCATAGTGTATTGTTTATATTTACACCTTGGGCCAAAATCAAAATATAGGGCTGGGATTGTGGCTCAGCGGTAGAGTGCTCGACGCCGCACAGGTGGGACCCGGGTTCGATCCTCAGCACCACATAAAAATAAAAACATTGTGTTGTGTCCATCTACACATAAAAAAATAAATATTTTTAAAAAATCAAAATATAATTAGGAAGCAAAAGCAAGTATCCAGAGAAACCATCTATTTTATGCATTTCTATTCTTAAATTTGACTCTATACATATGCTCATGAAAACATTTATTTTTTTACTTGGTTATTTTAATTACATTATCTTTAAAAATAATGTAATTATTTTTAATAATGTATTATTATACTGGGGAACATCATACTACAGTGTGTGCATAACCATGAAAACATTACCTTGAGAGACTAGGCCAAAGAAGCAGATAAACAAAACACACAGATTTTCATTCTGCAATATTTACCTAGAGTCCATAGTGCTAATTGATCACATCTTTCTTTCTCATCAAATCTAGACATGTTCTTAGATTTTTTATTAATACAGATTCCCTAGGCAAATGCTGCCAATTAAAAAAACTAAAAACTCAAGGGAAAAGCTTTTTAGCATTCTTGAATAAAGCAATTCAGACCACAAAATTATTATGCAAGTACATTTGGCCATTAGTGATCTAACATAAGGTCAGAACCCTCGAGGCATGAATGCAAGACTATAAAACCCAAATTGACAGACAAAGGCAGTTGTCATAATTATTATAATCATTAACTAGATGAGCTAGTAGTAGTAACTTATTTATCTCTTTGTTTTTTTTTAAATCTGTGTCTCATAAAAGAATTCTGCAAATTCTAGAGGCTCTCTTAACTATATGTGTATTTATGTTTAAACTCTCAAAAACAACAAACTTCTTAAAACTTTTTAAATATTATATTTATGTCATATGAAGTCAAATAATATCTCTGTACCTATGAGACCATGCCAAGATTTTCACATTTTGCATTACACAATTTATATCTGAATGAACTTTCCTAACAGCTATTTAATATTTTTGTAGTTTTAAAAATCATTTGAGACTTCCCTTTTCAAATAAATTAAAATTGTGCAAAACTAATTTAACTCTTCAAAATCAAAGGGATTGAAGAGATAAAGTTTTTTTTCCACTTTTTTTAGTCTAATGAGTGAAATCCTTACTACATAAGTTATTATATCATTGAATTTTAATATTATGAAATAATTTTATAAAGCATATTAAAATGAATCTTTAATACCAGTTATTGAATATAGTTTAAATAATGTCCACTGTTCTTATTGTCATCCATGTATTCATATTTTCATATGCCTACTTCCTCCCAAACCATTCATTACTTTAACTATATCTAAATCTCAACTTTATAATTGTATTCAGCTTCTCCTACGTGCTCATCAAGTGAATATATATGTGCCAGTGGAGGATGTATTTCAGCATCTTTGAAGTGTAATGGAGACTATGATTGCACTGATGGTTCAGATGAGGTAAAAAATCTATTGTTGCTTGATTAATATCTTTCAATTACCTGCAGTAATAATGGGAAAACAAATGGAATGAAAGTAGAGACAAACCTGATTCTTAGCATTGTCTGAAAATATTAGACAGATACACTGAATGCAATCATTTCAGCATATCCTCAAATCTTTAGACTGTATATATACTGAAGCCCATTGTCATTTGTAGAGGTTATGTTTATTAAGCTTAAATAAAATAAATCCCACTCTGTGATAAATCTCCAGTATTATAAGTGGCTTGCTTATTGTGCCTATGATTGTATCATTATCATTAATGAAAACTGCAGTGCCCATTTGTATTTGAACAGATGGATTGTGTGACTGAATGTAAGGAAGATCAGTTTCGATGCAAAAATAAAGCCCACTGTATTCCAATTAGATGGCTGTGTGATGGAACTCATGACTGTGTGGATGGCAGTGATGAAGAGATCTGTGACAGAGGTAATGTGTTTTTATTTGTGCCGTAAAATGAGAAAATGAAAATTAAGGTACCATGTAGGATATACAGCATGTGCAAGAGCCAGAGGATTGAACAATTAGATAACTTTATTCTTTCTACTTCCTTTACATAGAGGCTTGTTCTAAATAAGCAAAATCCAGAACATTTTCAGACAGAATATCTCAATCCGTTCATAACAAAGTCAACACAAAGGTGAAGTTTATTGGGTGTGTTTATTAAGAGTTTATTAAGTGTGTTTTCAGACTAGAAGCTGGGATAGCAATAAAGATATGTGAGAAAGAAAGAATGTAACTACTGTAGTCATTATTGCAAAAGTATTTTCTGTATTCTTTAAATGGCTTGTCTTCCAGGTTGCTTACCTAAGTTTAAATGAACAAGAATACCTGGTACACTAAAATGCACATGTTCATATGCTAAATGATGTGTAGGTCATAAGTTGTGCCTCAACTCTCCATCTTGACATATTGTTGAGAAGATGATCTATGTTTCTATCAGTCTAGAAAATAATTTTCAATTTTTTGTGTATTTTTCCAGCTATAAGAAGACCATTTTATGACAGATAACAACTTTTTGGTTGTAAATTACCACATTAAAAGCTGTAATTTTTACTATTTTGAGTTAATAAGAATTAATAAAAGCAAAGAAATTGTGTGCTGAAGCTTGAAGTTATCACAAATTATGTAATTTTTATTTTAACATTGTTGAGTATGCTATTTAAATTTAAATTTTTTTGTGACTTGCTTACAAAAGTTTCTCAAAAAACTTTTTATTTTATAATAGTTGGAATGTGGTCAACAGTGATGATATTAAATACTGCCACACATGATGCAAGGCATTTGAAAATGCACTCAGCACTTATATTCTTTAAATATATCTAAAATATTTACTTCTGTATGTTTGGTCACTCAAGGAAAAATATTTTCTACTTTCTTAATATTAGATTGGGTGTTTATGATGAGAAATATCTCCAACCCCAATGATAAAGGGCACTTTCAGAAGAAATACAAGTTATCTTCAAAATCTGAAGTGCATTATAGATGGCAATAAAATATTAAACACCACTATGACTGTTTCTACCTTTGGTTAGCTTCTCACATGTACGTGTGTGTGCGCGTACATGTACTGGGGGTAGAACTCAGCTGCTTACACATGCTAGGCAAATGCTCCACTACTCAGCTACATCTCCAGTTTTCACACGTTTTTTAATTGATAATTTTAGGTACCACAAACATTTTGTATGGTCTGACAGCCACAACTCATTTGTACATATGTTCAAAGACTTTGGAATGATAACTATGCCACTCCACATAATAACTTCTATCACTGCAGCTAGTCTAGTGCCTTCTCATAGTTCTTGTCTGATTTTTATTAAACCACCTAATTAGTCTCCAATAAATAATATACAGTACTGCCAAGTTCATCTTTTTTAAATGTAACCATTGTTAATCTTTACTCAAAATTCCCTGGTTATATAGGACCCACTCAACAGTAAGGGTTATAAGAGAATGAATCCATTTTAATTACTAGCTTTCTAGCTGCTATTTCTTTTTATTGATCATATCCTGAACAAACTGGAGAATTTGAAGTATTTTTCAAATTTAAAAGTATTCTACTAATGTTTAATGCTGGGAGCCATTAGCCAAGTAGGTATGACAATTTCCTTGCCAGCGTACCCCATGTTGCTGACATGTTGCAGCGACATTGAATGTAGGTGACCTTGCTCAAGGACCAAGGCAGATTAGGGTGTTCCCGGTTTAAGATAGTCGTGTTTAGGGCGTTCCCAGTTTAGGTTCCAGGTTTAAGGTTTAAGATTATTCCCGCTGGGAATAGGGTGTATCCTGCTGCCTGAGTTCCCCTTGAGTTCTCACGGGATTCAGACAGTGTATTTTGGAGATAGAAGCCCAGTGGAGGTGGAGTTGGGCAGAGAACGTGGATTTGGGCAGAGAACGTGGATTTCCCCAGAACGTGATTGTAGACGGCTGGTGTGAGTTCGGGAATAAAGAGTTGCTGTTTGAATCTACAAGCTGTGTGGTGGCTCGTGATTGTGTGCCCAGCCAGACTGCGGCATTTGTGCCCAGCCAGACTGCGGCAGTTTAATATTATAGTCTAAAAAAAAGTCAAGAGCCTTTAATTCAATGATTTACAAAAATGTCAAACACCTCTCACTTACACTTCTAATTTTTCTTAGGTTTCTTTGCTGCTACATAATTAAATTCTAATAAATTACCTTGTTAGTTGAAGTATTTGATCCTGTATAGAGGTATCCTATGTCATGACAAAATTCATATTGTTCATATTTAATTTACCCTCAGGAAGTGACTTAGGCATTAGATAAAATATATTTCAAGGCTTTCAGAAAATGGAATGCCAGAATAAACATATTTTTCATCAAATCTCACTTCTACTCATCTCGAATATGGATCCATGAGCCAACAAGAGCTTAGTAATGGGGCCTGGAAGTTAAGAATGCTGTAGAATTGGTTTGGCACATTTTCTCCATTAGTCAGTTTTACTAGTTTTCTTTAAATGACTAAAACCCCAAATACTATGGAGTTAAAAGCAGCATTTATGTTTTTGAAATGCAAAATACATGACCTCAGTGCTTGTTCTAGCATGAGCTTTCAAATTTTATTCTACTCTTCATGGCATTTTTGGTAAGAAAGATGGAGAGCTATTCTTTTTAATAATCATGAGCTCAAAAATGTGCAGACTATTTATGTAAATTATAAAATATTATCATATATTAAAGCTTCTCTCAATCCAAATTAAGATGAGACTCTAGATGCTTATTTGCTATGATGATGCACTTGACCAGAATTCTACAAACCTGCAAGGGCTCAGTTAAAATTCAGACATCCGTTGTTAATTAACATACACATTTCTATTTTTCTAATAACCTCCTGTTGAGCTGATCAAAAACATGACTAGAAAACTAGAATTTTAATCCAGTCAATCTCCTTAGATTATACCATTTTTGTTTTTTGTGTGTACTTAATGCCACTTCAAAATAAAACATTTTAAGTGAGACTCAGGGTATCACAGTAACCCCATGATGCCTTTTTTGAAATGCAAATCCCATACAGTACAACATGAAGTCCTTAATAGGGTATCACAAAACCTTTGCCTTTCTGTTACAATTATGATTTAATTTATATTTCTCTTCTTAATAAAAACAGTGGCATGTCCAATGGTCTTATGGAGAAAATTATAATGTTACCTAATATAATCCTTAGGGAACTCATTTTTTTTTCCTTTTAACAAAAATGATGTGCTACAAATAGAATTTTCTTAAATAATTAGAGGATGTCAAGAGTTCATTCACAAACTGTTTGCATTTAATTCATTGTAAAATAGAATAGACATTTTGTCGTTAGAGTCTTTATTCAGAAAAAAGTATAATTCTCTCCTTCATAGTCTGTAGATTTTGATTTTGAATTAAGGCAACATCTCAAACTGATATACATATGTTTAGTTTCTTTACTACTAAAGTTTGCACATGTTATCTTCTTTATTGTTGTTAGAGAAAAAAGTTGCTAGACAATAGTATTTTTTGTTGTTTGGGGTTGATTAATAATGTCACTTTTAGATTATAGCCTTATTCAGGTCAGTGTTGCATGTTTGAAAGAACAGAACACAGACTGATGTACGACTATCACAGGTCTCAGATATTGGTGTCACCTTGGTGCATTCACTAAGGACTTGCTGCCATTTGTAGTTCTAAGAGATTCCAGTGTAAGCTGTAACAGTTCTGCTAAGCATTTTTTTCAAAAAAAAATTGTTTGTAGCTTTTCAAATTAATATCTTATAAGATCTTAGTATCAGCTTTAACTATCACACAAGTTTCTAAGCCAGGTACCCGTCTTTCCCTAAAAATGTCTCTACTATTAACTACATCTAGCTTTTTAAAAGTTGACTCTCTCCTTCATACTTCCAATCTATGGCCAATCCATTATTTTGCTCTAACTCTCGAGTCCTTTGTGTTCTCTAGATTCTTGGGGAATTTTGTTCCTCTTGTGATTTGAAATTTATCTTGGCTGCTGAGTAATTTCAGAGGCATTTCAATGCATTCAAGCATCTGTTTTCCTTCATACAGAAACCAGGTTCAAGCAACTAAGGAGACTTTCTCCTCTCATTCATTTCCTATGACCAAGATATTTCCACATTTTCTATGACTTCTTCCTCTCTTTCAAAAACCAACTACAATAATTCCACTAAACACTCCACCACTTCACTAAATCTACTCAGCATTATTATTAAAATGGACATTAATATACTTTTTCCATGTATTATCTAATGCTACTCTTTTAAAATATTTCTCTAACTACTCTCATTACTATTTCTTACTCTCTTTTGTGTGGAGAATTTATCTTTCCAAGAGACTTTCAGTCTTTCTGTGATGCTTTCTTTCATATTCTTTCTACACTTCATATAATGATGACATTCTGTTCCTTCTGATATGCACATATATAGTGTGGAAATCTATTTTATATTTCAGACACATTTATCCCTGAATATAACAAATGGTTCAAAGAGTTGCATGAAATCCAAAATATATTTGCTTGGTACACACAAAACCCCAAATGGAGTAACATGCCTGACTACTCACTCTTCTTGCTACCCTCATCCACTAGCCATCGGGTCAGGAGAAGCCAATTATTTTAAGAGCTCTCAAATGTAACTTCTATAAATCAAGTTACTGTCATTTCTCTTCTGCAACTCGCTCCCCAGCTTCAATTTTTTTTCCTTTTTTTTTCTTCTAGGCCTGATTTTTTTCTCCATCTAGATTTCCAAACTCCCAATAGCACAGCTAATATTTTCATTCTAAAATAGTCATTTTATAAGTAGACTTATTGCCACTGAAAGTGATTTAGATATTTGTGGGGCAAGTCAAAACTCAGAGCAAGAATAGTTATTTGACTTTATGATTGTTGGTTTGTTCTTTTCTTCAAAGTGCATTCACAAGATAAACAATGGATCTTTCTATGTATTTTCTAGGCTTATAAGATTGGCCACTTTTTTTCCCTCCAAACCCATGTTCTAATGAACATGTAATTTTAAAACATACTTTAAGTCAGTATGTTTTAAATTATCCCAGATGTCCACATCTCTTATCTTACATGTGAATTAAAGTAGTGCAATACTATGAGAACACTCTTATCTACCTTAATTCTAAATTCCCAGATTTGTGTTCCTACTCTAGGTACTTCTTGAAAATATAATTCTACAGATTAATCATGCTTCTATTGTAACATATGTAGGCCCAGAGTCTCAGAAAAATTAATAAGCTTATTCAATGCAAGGAAAGAACCCATAGTCTGAATACCTAAACCACTGAAAGCTCCACTAATTGGTTTCTCTTCCAACACACAAGTTTCTTATTTCTTTGTTTTTTTTGTATCTGCTGGATATACTTGACAGTTTTATGTTCTAATATTTTTTATGTTATAATATTCTAACATAATATGATGTTCTTTTATAATCTTGTATTTCTGATGCTTTTTATTTACATGTGGAAAAGGAAAAAATAAAACGTTTTTAAACTATAAAAATATTCCTTGTTGCATAGTTTGTATAGAAAAAAACCCAAAATATTGCATGATAAGCCCAAATTCCTATTCTTTTTATAAAATTATTTCACTGTGACTTCAAAATTTCTTTTAATTTTTAATAAGTCAATATGTATTTTATATACAAACAAATTACCCACTAGCTGAGGAGTGTCTAGAGTAAAAGAATATTTAATAACAAAAGCTACTAATTTTAAAAACCTAAATTTATTTATGCTTAATAACATAAAATGTTATATAGACATAAAATGCTAATATAGATTTAAAAGACTTTCTGTCATCTTTCAGTATTCCCTAAACAAAATGTGATATGTACAGTTGCAACATGAGAATATTTTCATTGTAAAAACAAAATAAACAAACAGAAAACCAAAACAACAATGACAAAAAACTTGGCACATAACTGGTTCCTAGTATTATGCAGGAAACAAATATGAGGAAGCCAGAAAATAATTAGAGGGATGTGTTTCCTGATGTCTGGCACTCCTAATGCTCTCTGTCTCTTTCATTTTAACATAAAGGAGGAAGTGTATGTAGAGCTGATGAATTCCTTTGCAACAATTCCCTTTGCAAACTGCATTTCTGGGTGTGTGATGGAGAAGATGACTGTGGAGACAACTCTGACGAAGACCCTGATATGTGTGGTATGGCATGTCACATGGCTCTAGATGGCACTCCCCTCCCCTGATCTAAGGCACTGGTGTGAGTCAATGAAGTGAAGAGGTGAACCTCTGAATCCTTGGGGCTAGCTAGACAAAATATAGCCACAGATACAGCTTTTATCCAGGTAGTAAAGATATGACCTGTTCAAAGTTCATGACTATAGACAGCCCTTCTAAATCTAAGCTTGCACATGTCAACACTATTCAAATATATACTGTGGTCTGTCTGGGAGGGTTTGGAGTAATTTACCTTTTGAATTGAGTAAGGTACATATGGGGATTTTGGCTTCACATAGAATTGAGATTTCAGCCTAAAAATATTTAATAGGAAAGTAAATGGAAAAAATGTGAATAATAAGATTATGTATCACCACAGTTACCCACCACTGAAATTGTCTGGAGAAGTTATAAATGGGTAAATAGAGATAGAAATAAAGATAGCTACTTAGAGTATATATAATCACAAGTGTTATTCAGGATAGAAATTATTTAAAATTTAATCCCCCAAATCTTAAAAAAAAATAATTTCTATAAGTTCAAGTCACTCTCATCTGAAATTTACAAAGCATATATTTAGGCAATGAACAAATAAAAATCTACAATCGAGTATACCAAATGAAGGAATTCTTGTATTTTTATAAACTTCTTTTCAGTCCCTCATTCATCTTACCTACTCCCAACAAGAAAGTTAATTTCACCTTTAATTTGAAGGAAGATACAATCATTTCAGATATAATTAACTAGCATATCAATTGAATTAAAGAAGGTATACAAGGGGTTTATACACTTGAATTAATTGTTCTATTAGGTGCTTCAAGTTAAAGCTAAGTATCTGGAGTGAATTAGTTGCTTTTTTTTTTCTTTTTCTTTTTTTCTTCATCCAGGGGCTCTTCATCACTGAGCCACATCCCCAGGGATTTTTGTTTTTCAATTTGTGAGAGTCTTGCTGAGTTGCTTAGGGCTTTTCTAAAATGCTAAGGATGGCCTCGAACTTGCCATCCTCTTGCCTCAGCCTCCAGAGTCCCTGGACACCACTCCTGACAAGCAATACACTTTGATAGATGATGATATATGACAACTGATGTTTAAGTTGGGAAAACGAAGACAAAACAAGGAGGTGGATTTATTTTTACAAAGATTTAAGAGGAAAAACACAATGTTTTTGGAGAACGTTTTCTGAGTTCCATGAATGATATGACTAAGTTTTCTTATCTAATGTTAAAAATAGACTTTATAGAATCACAAGGGTTTATATTGTTTTTGAAGCATAATATACCAAAAATATGAGAACTTATCTACCAATATCAACCCAGAAGCTATTATATATAACTATGTATGTATGTGTGTATACATATGTGTATGTGATTTTTCCATTCTTTATTCCAAAAGTCAACAAAATCAATGGAATAGGAAGTGGTTGGTAATTAATTAAACTGTGGTCTTGAGAATCATAGACTTTGGGACCATTTACAGTGTGAGGAAGTGACTTTCAGGGGGAATACCACAAATTATAGCTAGACAACCTTATAAAATCTGACTTTTTGAACTTCTTTCACAAGCCTCTCAGTCCTCCATGTCAACATAAAATAAAGCTACTGTGTGCTACAGAATATTCTAAGTAATTGGGGTAAATAATAAAAAGCACACGATTCTCTGTTGACAAGGAAATCTTAATTTAGTTAGAAGAATAGTAACAACTTTCATACATTGGATTTGAAGCAATGATAGAATTAACTAAAAAGAATAGTTCAAAGACGGCAGAAGAAATAAGATGAACTCTGCCTAAAGGGGAATTCAGAAAGCTGTAGTTATGTGAGATGTAGATTAAAACCAATTTAGGCAAAATGTTAGCAAGGGAAAGGTATCATTCATACGTTCAATAATTTTTTTAAGCTATTGATGATGATTAGTTTTGGTGATATAATGATGAGAGAAACAGAGATGGACTCTGATCTCATAGGGCTCAAAATCTAGTGGAAGATTGTCCCAAATAAGTGTAATTATAATACATGACACATACAATGAAGAAAAACTAGGGTAATTGATAAAAGTATGGAACAAAGAATTTTGTTAAATTTAAGAAATTGAAAATAGTAACTGAGTTTCAGTCTGAATTATATAGTGCCGCCAAGTAGGTCAAAAGTCCTGAGGCAGAACAAACTACACCCTAACAGAACTTTTTTTTTTTTTGGTGTCAAGGATTGAACTCAGGGTCACTTGACCACTAAGCATCACATCCCCAGCCCTTTTTTTGTATTATATTTAGAGATGAGGTCTCATTCTTAATGAATGAATTCTTAATGGAGAAACCCAAAGTTCTTGGAGAGTACAAAGCAAAGTAGATAATTGATATAGGATGAAACTAAAGCAACAACAGAAATACCTAGTAGATATAATGTCAACCTTAGTAGATATTTTTAGATTTAGACTAAAAGCATTTGGAAATAGAGGTAGTCCTCTATATCCATGGGTTCCATTTCTTCTAATTCAACCAATCACTTATCATTTTTTTTTGTTTTACAAATTGTACTGAACAGTTTCTTGTCCTGATCTTTAAATGATACAGTATATAACAATGAGTTACAGAGCGGTTCTATTATATTTATATATTGCAAGTCATTTAGAGGTGATTTAAAGTATACAACAGAATATGAGTAAGATATGTGCAAATATTACACCATTCTCTAAAGGAATATGGGCATCTGCAGATTTTGGATATCTGTAAGATTCCATGCCCAATCCCCCACAGACACCAAGGCATGACTTTTGTAAAGCAGTCAACTCCATTTATGTGCCTCCAGAGGAGGCACATAGTTGTGTTTTACAGATATTGACAAGAAAGGGACAAGATCAAATAACACTTTGCAGTGCTCTAAGTAAGCTCTGTTAATAGTGTGGGTTAAGATGAGGAAAGCATGTGATAACAAAATATAGACAGATTTGAAGGTAATGTAAAAGATTAAATAAATTAATTTACATATAATTGGATATAAGGTGTGTGAGAGATGACATGGTGGAGGGCAATTTATGGGTAAGTTTTGCTTGCATATTTGAATGGAGAGGGAATTTAAGAAGAAAAACAGTTTTGCAAATAAAGATTAAGTGACTGGTTTGGGATACACTTGAGGAGAAGTTCAGGTAGAGACTTAAAGCAGGCATTAGAGGTGTGGGTCTCAACCTTAAAGGAATGAGTAGCTCTACAGATACAAAGGTGTAATCTTAATAAATGAAAGTAATAAATACTATGGATTTGAAAAGATTATTCTGGGTGAGAGTGAATTATGAAACAAGGAGAGGACTGAGTGCTACTAAACAATTAATATGAGTTTCTGGAGAGTTACTGATTATGAGACAATTAGCAAAAATAGATAGATGTAGCACAGAGACATCAAAGTGCTAACATGTTTCAAAAAAAAAAAAAAATGAGATAGTTCCAGGGGAGGTTGGATAAACACAGTTCCAAACCAGTTGGAAAAACTTACTTTTAAATAAGAGCAAATCATTCTCCTATTTATGTTATGAAAAATAGTGAAATGATTTGATAAATCATGTGTAAATAGAGGTCAGTCTATAATTACTTAATAAGATATTTAGGAATTTCCCACTTTTTAAATTTCTTGTGTGTGTTTGTGTGTGCATGCACACATGTGCACAGTAGAAAGCATGATCACATACAGAAAATAAAAATTTGGTATAATGAGGTTTGGTGAGAATGCAAATTTGAGTCTTGTGTAAAAGGTAGAAAAGTCACATGGCTACAGAGAAATATAGGCTTCTCAGGTAGCACTAGTAAGTGTCCATACTAGGTGTCATCAGGTGGCCTTGTAGTTTGATGATCTGCAACTTCCTTGGGCTTTCCAGATGCAGACATTGGGAAAACTGGCATATTTTTTTTTAATCTGAAGTTAGATTTTGTTGGATAACTAAGGTAATTATTTGTGTGAATGCTGAAGTCATCCTGGATGCTAAAATGAATTCAAAAGGAAAAGCAAAAAAAAAAGATAGAGATGGTGTGAAGGACAGTCTTTAATGAATAGGGAGGAAGTGATATTCACAAGACTGATGAAGAGTTGAAATGAAAGGTTTGATCAAATGTTTGGGGTTTGAAAAAGAAATCTTTGTTTTTAGTTATTTTAAAAATAGAATGTCAGTAAAATTCTGGAAGCAGTGGTAGGAAATGAGCATGTCTTCAAATGTGACATGAGGTTTAAACAAATTATGAGACATTCCTAAAACAGCTAGAAGGGAGGAGTATGTTTGCAGAAAGACTGGAGTTTACTTAAAGCAAGGTCAGGCAAGGACTGTGGCATGCAGGAGGAGTTGCTATAAAAGCACATTGTTAAAATATGAAAAGAAAACAAGGGGTAAATCTGTAGGAGTGGTTTGAAGGAGATGGTGATATATCCCATAGGCCATGCAAAGTATCTTAAATTATATACTGAAGGTGAAGGATAACTATAGATGACATGATAACATCAATGTGTTTGATTGATTATTGTCATAACTTTATGAGGATCTGAAGGGAAGAAATGAAACTGAAGACATGAAAGATATCTCTCTATAAGAGATAACAAACAGCTGAGCTATTGTGATTATAAGCACTGGGTATGAACACAAGATAAGTTGTGGAAAGATGTCTTCAAAATTGGTCACTATTTAGAGTTGAAGGTCAGTGAAAGGGTTGTATTTAGAACAATCCCAGTTTTCTAACTATTATGTGCCACTCACTACACTATGGAAACAAGACAAAGCTCATATATGGGTAGAAAGAAAACAGGGGAAGATAATAAGAAATTGAGTGGTGAACTGGTGGGATTTGAAATTCCTCAGGGTATGTCCTATCATCAATTTTGAGATGACAGAACTAGACAGAGGATTGAAAGTCTTCAGGGTACAGCAACATGCAGATCAATGAGCATGAATGAGAATATCTAAATAAAGAATATGAAAATAAGAACATTCAGACAATAAGGACAGTGCCCTGGAGAATTTCATATGTAGAGATGAAGAATAATTAAAGCTACCTGCTTTAGGGATGGAAATCTTCAGAATCGATAGTGATAAGAGGGATACAATTCCCTGTCTTCCATTTTCATTGCTCTCTAAGTTTCTGTCTTTCAGTGTCTTTGCCTCTCAGACACATTAAAAACTAATAAGATGACTTTGTGTGCTTTGAACACATATGTAAACATTTGTTCATACAGATAGAGAGTAAGAAACCTAGGTATAACACAGTTGGGATATTTTTCTCCTCACTGAATGGCCTACTTTCAATTTGCATCCTGTAACATAAGCCTGGGGAATCTCTATGCTGTGTGAAATTGCTCTTTGAGACAGCTAAATGTCCTGCCATTTTGTATAAATCATAGACACAAATTAATTTGGTACACCAAGTGAAGCCACCTAAGATAAGTATCTGGAAATGAAACCATGAAGTTTTTCTTGCTTTCTTTGAGGGCTCATTCAAAATCTTCAGCTGTGACCTCTTCTGCTGTTAATGTGAATAACTTGAATGAGCTTCTATTATCACACAATTTTAGTATCTATTAATAGGCAACATTCAAAACAAGTCATTTAGAAAAGCTAGATTGCGGATTTGAAAAAAAAAGGGAAAACAAAGACAAAACATGTTCTTAATAAATCAATGTACCCAAAGGAGCTATTTTGTTTTTCTCCTTTTTTTTTAGTTAAATTTCTTTGCCCACCTACAAGGCCGAACAGATGCAGAAATAATAGAATATGCCTGCAATCTGAGAAAATGTGCAATGGGATTGATGACTGCGGGGATAACTCAGATGAAGATCACTGTAGTGGTAAATCTGTTTAATGAGAAATAATTGATTTAGTAGCAACTGCAAGAAAAAACAATGAATTGTGGGGGGGGGGGCTTAAAAAAAGAAAAAAGTTTCCATGTAGCATGTTTGAGAATATTGGGTTATTTTTTTTTTTTTTTTTGCCCCAATTTTTTACGTAAGGAAGAGTACAACAAAGGCAAGGATAAGGATTCAGTGGGAGGAGTCTTTCCTGAGTGCTTGCTTAGGGCTTGCTTCTCAGTGTTGAGAATATTTTTTCAGGCACTTGATCTTCTGATAGGTTATAAAAACAATGTACTAAGAATCCATAATATTTGCATAGTAGAGCTCTGTGGGTTTATCCATATTCCCTTTAGGCACTTACTACAAAAATACTGATCTCCTGGGAAAAACAATTTATAGTTTAAATTTTTTTCCTTGTTAAAACAGTTGACTGAGGAGGAAGGATTACATAGATTGTATGTGCCCATAATCCCTTTTTCAAAATTTTGAAATTCAAACTGTTTCTAATGGCAAAACTGTATTTAGTTCAGTATGCAGCAAAAGTATTTGGAGACAAAACCTAACCTGAACTCATTTGAGGCCATTTATATCACTTTTATAAAATCCCACTAAGAGTGAATATTCAAACATTTTCATGTAGAAATAGAATGTTATTTAGTAAGGGGAAAATAAATTCTCACTTTTTTAAAATCCAAAAAGTTCAGATTTATTTCATCACTCCAAGAGCTTTACATAAAGGATTGTAGACTCACATATTACATAGGCTTTTATAGCATTTTCATGGAAAAATGTTGAACATATTATGTGCTCAATAGATTGATTTTGATTCTCTGAAGCAATAATCACTTTTTAAATGATTCTGCAGGTAAGCTTATGTATAAAGTGAGACCATGCAAAAAGGATGAGTTCACATGCAGTAACAAAAAATGTGTCCCCATGGACCTCCATTGTGACCGGCTTGATGACTGTGGGGACGGCTCAGATGAGCAGGACTGCAGAATAAGTGAGTCTGTTTTCTGTTTAAGTACATGAATACACAAGGCCGATTCATGCTTAAACAGGACAAAATTTAAAAAAAAAAAATTAAATGGCTTTTCTGACAGGCTCAAGTTATCACCTTTGCAAAGCAATGTCACTTAGAACATCACTGAAGCTAATTTCAAAAAACATGAGGTGGTAAAGGTTGATTTTGAAATGAACATACTTGTTAGAGCTGAAGTTAGGACTTTATCCAAATTTAGATTTTCATATCAATGAAGGAATGCAGATCATTTTGTGTTTCATTTTATAAAGTATAAATTTAGTGTCTTTGAAATTACAAACAGTAATATTTGGTTGAGTGATGGCAAAGGTCTTAATCATTTATTCAGTGTTTTAAAAGAATTTAATCTGCTGCTCAGTTATTTTCAAAGAAGATGTCAGTATTTTCTATAGTTATAACGCTATCATCTGTGAGTTATTAAGACCTATGTATAATAATTTCAGGGTGAGCTAATGCTTGATATTTGATCTTCCAAATTAAAAAAATGTTGTTTATGTCTAAAATCAGATTGCTTATAAAAGTGTCACAAAACATTTCCTACTTCTTGATCTTTATTTTCTTCTCATTTATGCATCTTTCTCCTTCCTCATTGGGTAATAAAACAATGCCACCAAGATATGATGACATATATCTCAACTGTAGTGTCAGGCCATTAGTTTATTTTCATTAATTATAAATTAATAATTTATAATCATTAATATTATAAATTATAAGAATTTATAATATTCTTATAATTTTATAAGAATTAGTGGGGATTAATAGTAGCTACAAGTCCAAAAAATAAAGTTCTCATATTCTCAAAACTTTACTCTAAGCAATCCAGAGATGATGCAATACTATCTATATAATATACTACATTTATTTACATTCTAAAATGTTTTATCTGAATGGAAAATAAAACAATGAAACTGGAACTACTCTGCTAGAAATTATAACTAACTCTTACTCTGCCCTAATGATGTTATACTACATGACTATCAGCCCAGGCTAAAATTTTAACAAACTACTGTGTTTGTGAGCATTTCCTCACTGTGACCAAAGTACCTCACAAGAACAACTTTGAGGAGGAATGCTTATTTTGGCTCACAGTTTTGGAAGTTTCAGTCCAGCTTCATTACTTTGGGTCTGAGAGGAAACAATGTAACAGTCAAAGGGCCTGGCAGAGGAAAGCTTCTCAGGTCATGGTAGTCAGAAAGCAAAGTTTGGAGGGGGGAGTAACAAGGATAAGATAAACCCTTCTAGGGTACCCACCCAGTGACCACTTTCTCCAGCTAGTTTCCATCTTCCATTAGTCTATGCAATTGTCAATGCATTAATCCATCAAATGGTTTAATTCACTGCAAATGGATTAATCCACTGATGAAGTCAGAGCCCTCATGATTCATTCATTCACTAAAAGCCCCAACTGTGAACCTTGATGCATCGGGGACCATGTTTTCAATGAATGAGATTTTTAGGGACATTTCAGATATAAACAATAACACTGCAGATTTAGCCTACTTGCTTTAATAACTTGGTAATACACTTGATTGAACTAGCAAATACTAAATTTAGGAGAGTAATATATGTCCACATCTCTAGGTAGCTTCTAGGAATGGTTGTGATTCTAGGATAAGGGTGTAGTACTCACAATTGGTATCATTATAGAGATGCCTGTCATTTAAGTCATTAATTCATTACTTCTTTGAAAAGGTTTTGTGGCTTGACAACAGATGTAAATATCAGCTGATGGCAGCTTGGACTAAACTATATTTACTGTAACTGAGCTCAGTTTTTATTTGCTTCTATGCCTTTCTAAAAAATGAGGGCTTAAATTCAGAGAAGACCATAATTTTCTGCATTTATAAAGAATTATCCATGTAATAATAAATATAAGTTCAAGTCTAAAAAATATAAACTCCGGCTTCAGGAATCAGAGTTATATTAGTTTTGATCATATTTTTAAATCCTAGCTTCCTCTGTATATACCTGTGAAGATAATGTGACTCCATGTGGAGATGATGCATATTGTAATGAAATAAAAACATCTGTTTTCTGTCGCTGTAAGCCTGGATTTCAGAGAAACATGAAAAACAGACAGTGTGAAGGTAGAGTACATTTCCTCAACAGCTTGCTCTTAAATCTTTTGGTTATAAAAAGACTCCCAAGGCTGCTAAATTGTAAGATGACATGTGATTGATTTTCATCAAAATGGTGTGTATCTATGGGATAGCATTTCACTTATGAGAGGAAAAGTCTCTGGGTTCAAGCACCTGTTTGTTTGTATAGCTCAGCTATCATTGAGGCTACAAAGCCTTTTCTATAGCAAATGTAAACCTGTAGGATTTTCAAATGTTATTCTGTTTTGAAATGCAAATAATGAATTTGCTGATTCAGGAACTGTAAGAGAATTAGACTCACCTCATGAAAGAATGTGTTTCTGATGATTCTCCATTCCTATGAAGCATGGCATTTGCAAGTACTATGATAGGTGATACACATTTAGAAAATCAGGAGGTTTTGTTTTAACACCATGTCTTAAATAGTGCTTCATATTATCATAATATGTCTTTAAAAATTCAGAGTACAATTACAACTAAAAATAATAAAAATAAATAAAAATTCAAAGTAAGGATCTAAATGAATTTCTGTCAATTTACTAAGATCATTTAAACATTGAGCATGGAGCATAGACAGAATCTCATAGTAAGTTATATGTAAATATAATATCTTTAGGACTTTAACTGTAGAATCATGAAATACAGATCCATATGTACTTTCTACAAATTTCTTTGAAAAAACTAATATTTATACTCATCATATTACAATTAGGGCCAAAATTAAATATCTGTCTGATGTTTTAGGGTATATTGAAGTCCTAAAAAATCTTTCACTTTCCAACTTGATTCTCTAATCTTTATGATATTCTTGGGTAAAAAAAAAATTGATTTTATGTTCATGTCAATCAATATAAAATTATTGAAATTAATTAACTATACTCACCCAAAGGGGAAGAATTATAGCCATATTTTGCACATTTTTTTTTTTTGATACTAGTATGAACCTAAGGGTGCTCTACCAATGAGCTGCATCAGCAGTACTTCAATTTTTTTACTTTGAACAGAGCCTTGCTAAGTTTTCAGGCTAGTCTCAAACTTTTTATCCTCCTGCATTAGCTTCTTGTGTCACTAGAATTACAGATATGTGCCAATGTGCCCAATATATTTATGTACATTTGATTTATAGGCTAGTTTGGATTATTCATGACATTTTATTTCTCCATTATTATGGGTTCCTGAAAGCTGACAACCTAAGTTTTCTCTGTTTTAATGAAAAACAAATTATTTTGTCTTTCCCAGGTCCTTTCTATTAGTTGAATGTAAATATACATACCTACCTACCTACACATACACACACACACACACACACACACACACACATGCACACAAATGCCAAGAATCTATTTCCATTCACATTGATTTGCTAAGATTTATTTGCAAATAGGAAGCTATTTTCCAGCGCAGTTTATATTAACTATATTTAGAATTTCTAGTTTCAGTGTCTTCTTTAATTTTAAGTATATTACATGACAATTATGACCTGTGAGGTACATTCTTCATTTCAAATAACATAAATTCAGCATTCTGTGTACTTTTGTTGTGCAAATAAATATCTTCTGAACTCTAAATTTGCATCTATGATAATAAAAATTGATAGTAAAGAATGCAGTTTTGACTTGGTGCAGAAGAGGGAAAAAACTTATTTTTTTTAATCCAAAAAATTTTAAACTTGTTAGTGTCCTTCATTTCTGAAAAAAAGAAAAGAAAGCATAAGAAATTGCTATTTGGTATGAAAAACAAACCTTTTAACTGAAATAACTAAAGGGAATAACATTCAAAGAGAATGGCAGAAGAGACGCAGAAAGTGATCCACAGCTTCTGAAAGCCAGTTGTAGGCGCTGTGCATGTGTGGGTTTCTACCTCTACTTTGCACCTCATGATCAAGGTCTCATTGTACAAATGGGACATTTATGGGGCAGTGTGAGGGAGTAGAGTTTTTATCAACTTATGCAGAGGTTTTCTTAGTTTGATTCGATACCAAAGGAAATCAGAGTAACAAATATCTCTTCATTCAACTTTATAGATACTAAAGAAATCAAAATATTTGTCTTAATTTTGATGGTTAAATGTTGATAAGACACATTTTACTTCATCCCTGAATAATCTTCATAAGTAAATGCACTTTTCTTAATCTCTTCATTTTTTTTCAAACACAGAAGTAAGTTATCATTAGAATGCTTAAGTTCTCCATGGGTAAATTATTATAGCAGAGACAGTAAGATCAAAAAATCTGAGTTTAAGTCTAGCATTTTCATCTGTAGACATCACTAGGAAAGTCCTTGTCTTTACCACCAAGTCCTTGGAATACTGTTGCATGCTAAAAGAAATAGTTATTACTGTGCTGATCTTTAAGTTCTTTAAGGCAAGGAATTTTTCTAACAGATGTATAACATAATTAGGGCAACTATATGTGATAGAGGGGCAGAGGAATTATGCTAGATGAAAACATTACTAAAAGAGCAAAACAGAGAAAACTGGCAATTCACCTGAATCACAGGACCTCAATCCTGGCTATGCTTAAACCATTAAAATTAGAGGCATTAGTTAAGCTAAATATTATTGTCTGTGACTTGTCTATTGCTGTGATTTAGATGTATTTATTCATACCTAGGCATTAAGGATTTTGTTTGCTTAATTCACATAGCCTCATTTCACAGCCCTGTTCGTACGTATGAACACAGAAGTGTTAGTGGTACATCCAAATTTTCATTCTCTGCCAATCATTGTCCAAAATGTGGCAATAAAAATGAATGCTTTGTATTTTATATCCTCAATGACTGACAATCATGTAGGGATATGAATATATGAGCATGATTCTGAAATATCATATGGGTCATGTTATAAGAAAGAGACACTGGGAAAACAAAAACAGAGAAACTAAGGGATGGATCATCCCTTCCATGTATTGGCAGAGAAGAGGGAAGGCTGCATTTCAAGTGGGTCTTGAAACAGAAGCAGACATTCTGTACAAAAAATGGACAAGGATCTTAAAAGACAAAGGAATAAGCCAACAACATGTCCAAGTATAAAGAGGGATGTGATTAGAAAGAGGCTTACAAGGAAATGTTGAGGTCTTAATTTGAGTGAACGAAAATAGTAAGGAAATTTGAAATACTTATTTTAATACTTTAAGTGGACTAACAAGCAATGTAAAAATAATGATTTTTTAAAATATTGTACCTATTGTGAAAAATAATTTTGGATCTCAAAATATTGCAGAGCAAGTCATACATTTAAGACTTTAAAAACCAATGAAAATAATAGTAATAAGAAGGTGAAGGAGAAAAATAATTTTGGTTTCCTTGGAAATATAGAAAGAATGAAATTTATGATGATGCTATTTAGAGTTTTTCTTTTCTAGACCTTAATGAATGTTTGGTGTTTGGCACATGTTCCCACCAATGTATAAATATAGAAGGATCATATAAATGTGTATGTGACCAGAATTTCCAAGAAAGAAATAATACCTGCATAGCAAAAGGTAAGGTTAGAATCATTATTGCAAAATACTATTAAAAATGCTATGCTAAAATATAGGAAAAAGATGATTCATATTGAATTTTAGCAATAACTTCATTCCTGAAATTATAGATAGATTTTTCTTGCTAAATATTTTCAGGATTTGATTAACATTTTTAAAATTAAATTTTAATAGTCACAATAATTATACATATTCATGAAGTATTGTATGATAATTTGGTACTTGTATATAATATAGATGCATTTACATCTTCTCAAGTATTTATCATTTCTTCCTATTGGGAACCTTAAAATTTCCCCCTTTTATTTATTTTTTTTTTATAATGAATTGTTATAATCAGTCATCACCCCACCAAACTGTAGAACATTTGAACTCATTCCTTTTTTGTACCTGCATTTTGTATGCTCTAAAAATAATCTAACTTGGGAAAGTTTATAGAAATGACTGGAAGATATATAGCTAGTGTCAAAATCACTTTGTGTTTGTAAGAACAGGGAAGTATTTATAAACCAGTTTAAATCACAATATATAAAGTTTCTTGTTTATGATTTACTTTCAGTGCATATGAGAAATTATTAACCAGTAGGATAAAATTAAAAGGATAAAAGTTATCATTACAAAAAGGATAAAGTTTCAACTTCAAAAGTATCATAAGAATACTTCTGTTCTAGGGATTTTAAAAGTTTTAAGACAATATCTTATTTGAAATATTATACCTCTTGCACTTACCAGTGCCATTAAAAAATAAATGACAAGTATAAGTGTTGGACTTTTAATTTTCATACATTTTTATTAAATAATATTATAACTCCCATGTTGTTGGCTAAAGGGTATGAATGAACATTGCTAATGAGATTGTTATTATACAAAAAAAGCATGTGATACCATGGATCAGTGTAGTAACTTGTATTATGTGTTCTTAGATTTGAATCTTAGCACTATGCTTTTCAGGTTGTGTGATTTGAAGAAATTACTAAATACTTCAAACCCTAATTCTTCGTCTAGAAAAGAGGAATACTAATATCTTTATTCATGGTTGTGAGAAATGCAAATAAATTGTGAATTGCTTACAATACTGTCTGACAATAATAAAAACTCCCCAAGTGACAGCTATTAAGATTATAGATCTGAATTTATACCTCAGTAGGTATTATTATTAATATATATTTATTTTCAGAAACTAAATATTCAATTCAATCCATGTTTAGGATTACATTAGTGTTTTAATTAATATTTTCAGAATTCACCCTTAGGGTTTTAATTTTTAGTACAAAATGACATTAATACAATATTGTATATGACATTAATATTATGTTGTATATTCAAAACACTGAGATAATGTGTTCAAGTTAATAGTATTCTAGATAATTTGGAGATCATAGAAATTTAATGTAATAAAGACTTAAGTCTATATACAATAAAATAACAGACTTTCAGATATACGAATGTGAGGAAGTGTAATCTTTTTATCTTAATTTTCATGTTTGAGCTTAGAGGAACAGTCAACATTCTAAGCCATTTGCTCAAAAATTTTTGACAGTAATGACTAACAACTGAGCATCTAAATGTTGAGAATCAAAACATGAGAATATAATGTATTTTGACTTACCAAATAAAAATCTGTCTTTGTAAAAATGACGTCTTATACAAGTTCCAAATTTGTAGCCCAAAGGTAAGTTTTGTGCTAGAAAAGCCATACCAATAACTATTATAAATGTTCAGAAAAGTGGGCATCAGAAATTATAAGTTGTGACTGCTAAAAAATGATACAAAGTATGTTCATTCTCCTTGCAGAAGAAACTGTGTTAAGCATAACAGTACTTAATTTAAAAGTACAATCATTGCTTTTACTGTAGTTGAAATTTACTTTATTTTTGTATTTTATTATAATAATCTCCAGGCTCTGAAGATCAAGTTCTCTACATTGCTAATGACACTGATATCCTGGGTTTTATATATCCATTCAACTACAGTGGCGATCATCAACAAATTTCTCATATTGAACATAATTCAAGGATAACAGGGATGGATGTATATTATCAAAGAGATATGATTATTTGGAGTACTCAGTTTAATCCAGGCGGAATTTTCTACAAAAGAATCCCTGGCCGACAAAAAAGACAAACGAACAGTGGCTTGATTGTAAGTAAATAACATTAACTATTTGAAGGCCATATTTTTCATCCTTTAATTTTAAGATAAAATCAAAATATCTGACCATAGGAATTAATTGACATATTCATTTATTCCTCCTGACATTCTCCCAACATAGAAAAAAATTCTCTACTTATTTATTCTTAAAGAAGCACATAATTTACATTACCAGCACAATTTTATGTTTTGGGTTTAATTCATTTGCCTTAGCTATATAAGAATGGTAATGAATGATACCGAGCATAGTGGACATTTTATTTCATTGAGTTTCACAACATATTAGGAATATAAGCCTTTTTTGGTCATGAGATGGGAATGTGAAAATCACTTCATTTTTTTACATTACAAAATGATGCAAAGTAGTAGAAATTGTTTCAACTTTAGCGGTATCAGAAGATTACTTCTGTTCTAGGGCAAGAGGTCAACTTGGAAGTGTAACTATTTCATCTGACTCCTGATAACTGTATTTCAGGGAACATCCAAAACAGAACACTATTGCTTGCTGGTGTATGATGGACATGTTGATTATGATGTTTATTCTTTTTGAGAAAAATAAACTAGAACATTTGTTTAGATTTGTGGTTGTAGATAATCCTTTTTTGTTTGAGGGCATGTCAAGTTATTGTGTGTTTTATATTTTGAAGTAACCTGGGCAGAAAATGACAAATGAATACTTGTTTTTAAAGAGCCTGACCTATTCCCATACAACCCACAAGTCAAGCACTATCACAGCAGGATGTAACTGAAAATTTATATTTAAAAAGAATCAGAGTTACCTGTCTGGAAGTCCTCACTACTTTTTGCTATGGCATCTACCATAAATATTTGAATTATATCAATATGATGTAAATTTGGAACATATTTTAATTTTAGTAGCAGTAGATAGCAATAAGCTAGTTTTAAAAGAGGTGTCATTGGCTTTCGAATCCAGATTTAAATTAACTCAACTCCAAGTGTTTCTTCTGTGTCTAACAAGTAATCTCCTTTCACTCTATCAGACCAAAAACGGATTCAGATTCATTAATTAGCATTAGCCTTATCTCTAAAACACAAGTCTACTTTGTAAATCATTGCTCTTATGACACTATTTTACTTGTTGTTAATGATATAATAAAGAACATATGCTGTGGAATTATACTTGTCTGGGGTTTAATTTTGTTCCTGTCCCTTAGTAGATGCTTAGTTTCTCTGTACTATTTCATGAAGGTCTAGTGAGGGTTAAATAAATAAATATATAATACACTATTATTAATTGCATATAATTATATACAAGTTAATTTTATATAATATATATCAATGTTTAACATTTCTTGGGACATATTATGTCCTGTATAAATGTTTTCTATTAACAGATGATGATTCTTTTGGTGATGCTGAGGAAGGTGAATACCAAGATATTCTACTCTGCCAGAAACTATTACATTAACAATTATTTGCAACTTATATTTGAACTTTAAAAACACTCACATGATTATTATTATCATCATTATTATTACTATACTGGGGATGGTTTCAGGGAATTTCACCATTGAACTACTTTTCTGCCCCTTTTTAAAAGTTATTTTATTTTTTACTTTGAAACCAAATAAGTTACTAAGACAGGCCTCAATCTTGCAATCCTGCTGCCTCAGCCTCCTGAGTTTTGAGAATTATAGGCATGCTCCACTACATCTGGCTACATCTTTTAGTTAATTTAGATGTAGTTTTTTTTTTCCGTGAAAGTGGTTTGATTTTATTTAGTTTTCCTTAGAGAGATTGAAATATAACCAATGTACTCCAGTGAACAAAATGTATTGAGCTCAGAAGCCAACGTTTCACTCAACATTTAATAGTTATATACATGTAATATTCAATGACTGATTTTTATCCATATATATAGATATATTTATATATGATTTCTTGTAATTATAGCTATTTACCTGTATATATTTTGTTTATTTATGTTTCTTATATTTAACTTCATTAATGTGTTATAGAAATTTTCACAACTCAATGCAAAGCTATTGATTATCCTTTAGCGAATAGCATATGAAACTTAATTTAGTTACTATTTACTAAAAGTGATAATTTGTGCTGTATCACCTGGACTTTGGTTTACCTCTGTTCTTCTAGACTTACCATGACAAATTGTATTCACGAGGAAGAAAAGTGGGTATCTGTAATAGTAGGAGTTTATTTTCTACTGAGTAGTCCATTATAGCCGGATTCAAGTCATGAAGCCTCTGAGTCAGGAGTTTTAGCATTGTGCTCTAAGCTAAATTCCTTATACATTTCAGCCAGTATATTATTTAAAAATAAATACATGACTACATGAATGAAGGCAGCTATTAACTTTGGTCTCTGAATCATTTTTGTAAATTCAGGTATCTCGATATTATAAAGATGGAATAAATCTATTTTTACCACCTTAATTTAATAAGCAATGTGAATTATAGAGCAATTAACTAAAGAAATCACCTTGCTGAGTCTCCGATTCATCTCTGAAAAAAAACTACATCATTGAGGCCAACAATTTCTAAAGTTTTTTCTAATAAAAGTTTTCCAGATTAAAAAAAAAATACATGATTTGCAAAAGATCTGTAATATATTATATATGTTCACATATTACCTGGATAACTTGCATTTATTCCTATGAAATTCATCTTGTATATAAAGTATTGATTTTCTACCCTTAAGACTCACTCTGCCGTTTAAAGCATTTGCTTTTTGAACAGTCACCAGCTAGTCATTCATTAATTTAATGAGTGTGGGATCTATTTTATATTCTAAGTTTTGACACAGATATTAAACCATACTGACTGAAACTTCCTCAATCTTTTGAAGATGAAATTCAAGAATTTTCCCTAGACTGATTATGGCACATTGATTTTTATCTATGAATCAATAGGAGAGGAGAGGAAAATGCACGAATCAAACTGTGGACACATTAGTTATAACATCAATCTCAGTGAGCCAGATGGAAGGAGTTAGCCATGTAATAGCAGGATGTCCTGAAAGCGTCTCCACAGATACTGAAAGACTATGCTGTGTTACAATATTGCTCAAAAACTAAAATGTTAACTGAAGTTCATTCCAAGGGAAGGTAGTTTTCAATATAATCTTTCTTTTCTTTTTTTTTTTTAATTATTAAGGGAATACTCTTCAGCAATCTGTAAAATTTTTAGAATACTAATTATGATTACAAATTTAAATTTCAAATGCAGAGTTAGTTATTTTATAGTTAGAAATGCTTATAATTTTCTAACCCCCTGGGCTATACAAAATGGATGAAATTTTTCCTTTAAGAAAATTAAATAATTTAAAACTTAAAAGACTGACATGATCCAATCTATATGTAAAGCATAATGAGATTTCTGAAATTAAATTTTAGCAGTCAGATATAATATGAAAGCATTATGCAACAATTGTACATACTTTCTGGTAATTTATCATTTCCATTAAAAATGCTGTATGGAAAAATACATGATGACAAGCATTACAAAGTACATCAATGTTTGGAAAAATGCAAATTACTATAAAAGAACAGATTAGATTTTTACCATTAAGGATTTAAATATTCCTAAGCAAAACAAATGCTCAGGTTGCTATGACCTATTTGATTTTGACTCATGAATACTATTTTGGAGTATTTTCTTTTATACAAAAGATAATGTTCAAGATGAACATGCATATAATTTTATTCATGAACAATCATTATATTTTCCCCCCAAAATTGGTTAGGCTATTGTTTCCTAAAAAGTTTTTAGCAAATATATAATTATGTATAGTTATTATATTTCATATTGTAAATAAGTCTCAGTACCTAACATATGGGTCTATGTGCAACACACATCTACATACACACAAGCATACAAGTGGATAGGTACCACAAGTTGTGTGTGTATGTGTGCCTATGCAAGACTTCAAAGTCTTGTTTTAGAATATAATACCATATAAAACACTTGAGTTTAAAATAATTAATGCTGAATAAATCATTAATCAGACCTTATAGTATTTGAAGATGAACCAGGCAAGATTTATTCATTCATCATCGAAGGTTTATTTAAAACCTGCTAAAAGTTTATTTGAGTGCTGAGTTCTTGGTATACAAAAATTTCAAGTTTGAAAAGTGTGTTCAAGGAAATAAATAATGGACTAAAAAAGAAAAATACTGATGTTGTCAGCATTGTAGAATATAATCAGTAAAAGTCCATTTGAAGAGAAGACTTGAGCTAAGATCTAAGAGTTGAGCAGGAAGTAATACCATTTTATAAATACCTAAACAATAATTCTACTTTCAAGGCAGAGAATGTTTCATGAGAAGAAATGAAGTCCACATAAAAAGCTATTGTGCTCCAAGTTAAAGGTGGTGATAGGTTGCACTACCGTCATTTCAAAGCAGATGGAAAGTAGTGGCTGGAAATATAACTTTAGGAAAGCTTTGTTAATAGAGTGAATGCAGAAATGAAGACAGAAAATACTCAAGACTGATAAACTGAAATTCTGGGTTATACAACCTTAGGATTCTGATAATAGTAAACTGCAAGTTTGGTTTTAGTTACACATTGAGATGTCTATAAGAGATCCATGTGAGATATCAAGTAGTCAGTGAGTGGTGTATTCAAGGCTGGATCTTAGATCTGTGGTCTAGAGATACCCATGAAAAAAAAGAACAATGGAGGAGATATCTCACATGGATCTCCACATAGTAATAATATCAATCTCTTCAGACAAGCTTTAAACAGATCTTTTGTTTGTTACATCATTTAATGTAACAATAAACCTAAAAGAAATGGTGCTAAAATGAGTCACCAATGTAGTTACTCTTTTATTGTTGATTGAAAAATGTATTGTTATTTTCTTACCATGTTGTTACTTTTGCTAACTCATTTTCTCCTCCTTGCTTAAAATTGAATACCTCCAAGATCAGCTGTGGTTCTCTGTTTCCTTTCTTCTTTGTTGAGTTCAGATAGTTTCATGGTTTACCATACATCCACATGCATCTAATTACCTAACTGGTATCAGCCAATGTCTAACTGCTTACTTTGCTTTTCATCTGGGGTATCTGAAAATTCTCCAGAAGTACCTTGCCCTCAAATAAACTTCCATGATTGACTAAACCTGCTTCCTCAAATGTTATTTAATGGCAACTGTTCATTTGCCACATGCTTGAAGTAAAAATCTTGGGAGTCATTTTTGATTCCTCTCCTTTTCCTCATAGCTGGAGAATCTGGCAATCCTGTTAGAATATCCAGGTTTCCAAGGTATATCCAGGAGTTAGTTGCTTTATGAGATTAAAAAGATGACAAGGAGAGGACAATTTGTTAAGAGAAAACAAGAGAATACAGAGTCACAGAAACAAAAGGAGATAATCTTGAGAAAGAAATTGGGTCATATCTCAAAAATGAGATATGATCTGAAAGCACCTGGATTTGAACCACTCTCAGTTCTCTTCTGGATTGGTACAATTGCCTCCTAACCAGTCATCTTGTTTTCCTTCTCCTTAAAAGCCTAGAAACCAAAATGTTCCTTCTAAAACATAGATTGCATAACATTTACTTCTGAGAAGTATATCCTGTGTTTTTCCCTACTTCCAAAGACAAAGCCTCATAATGTCTTACATGTCCTTATGAGATCCACTCTTCTGTTACTTCTCTGACTTTGACTCCCATTGTTTTTCCCTTTACACACTTTTCTCCAGGGAAGCTGTGCTATGTCTAAAATCCATTAGTACCTGCTATTGTAAAGTCTTGTCTGAAATGTTTCTTCTACCTAAAATGGTCTTTACCCTAATATCCTCATGGCGTAATTACTAACTCCTTCAAGTTTTGCTCAAATGTTGGCATTGTAATGCAAAACATTCATAATTGCAGTCTATTTCCCCACTCCTATCTTCTGATTAGTCTATAATGTTATGCTGTTTTTGGTTTTAATTATCACCGTTCTTATCTTTACCAATCTGCCATATAATTTTTCCAACTATTATGTTGCTATTGTGGCCAACCTCAGCAGGTATTTTTGCAGATTAGCTCATTGCTGTAATCCTAATATGTTCTGGAACATTGCCCAGCAAATGGTAGATAAAATGATCTTTCTAAAAATTAGAAGTATAAATTAATTGAAAATCTTTGTCAACAGTATATTGATCCTTAAATTCCCACTAAATCTATTCTATGGCATGGAAATTCTATACCATATAATAATTATGCTATTTTTAATTTCCAATTTTCTTTTTGAATATAATAACATAAAAATTGACATATAGTTATAGAACATAAAAAATGAAATTTTTTACTGTTTCCTCAAAATCCACAGCCCTCTTAAGAGGTAATACATTTGTTCTGTACAACAGGTTATTTTTGTATGAACTTATGTTGGCACATCAGTAGCACTTTGTCAGGTTTATTAAGTTATATTTGTTATATAATAAACTATAGATGTTCAAATATGTACAACACAGTTACAATTTTAAAAGTTTACCCATCACCACAATCAAAATTATACCACCCCCATAATCCAAAACTATTTTTCCTATGTAATCTATTATTTTCCCTGGATTGCCTCACTTCCCTCTGCAACTTTACTTTTTCCAGATATAAATATACCTACTTTCTCTCCTATTTTACTCAGAGAAATGATCATGAGATTAAGCCAAGTTTTTTAAATTTATCAATGAGGTAATTCTTTTTTTTTCTTATGTGTACACAGTTCTGTGGACATATCATGATTTGTTTATCCATTTACTGGCTTATTAATTTGCATACTATACATCACTAATTTTTTTTTTTTAGAGAGAGTGAGAGAGGGGGAGAGAAAGAGAGAGAATTTTAATATTTATTTATTTTTTTTAGTTATCGGCAGACACAACATCTTTGTATGTGGTGCTGAGGATCGAACCCGGGCCACACGCATGCCAGGCCAGCACGCTACAGCTTGAGCCACATCCCCAACCCAACTAATTTTTAATACATAACAGAATAACATTATGAAAATCATTGTGCAATTTACTTTTTATTTACCATTGTTTGCAGATCTCAGTATGTCATATTCATTATTATTTTTAATGATCAGATTAATTATATGAATATATAATAATTTATTTATATTTTGAAAAATATAATTGTTTTGCTATGAAAAAAATGCTTTAATGGTCATCTTTAATCCCAAGTCTAAAAAAACCTATACCAGTACACACACATTACACTAAGTGAAATGAATACTACATTCATGAATACTACATCTTTTTAAATAATTAGCAATGTGTTAATCTGAACTTTTCCCAATATCATTGCTAAAACAAACAACAACACAGTACATACACAAAAATATTGTTTTCTTCAAGTGAACTTTGTTTTTCAATAATTTTGGCCAATTGAAAGGATCTTTTTCCAGTGAGATCTGATGATCTTTTACTTCTTGTGCAACCACACCATAGCTAGGATGATCCTAAATTCAACACATGGAATAATTTCTATTCTTTATTTTAATACTTATTTTAGTTTTTTTAACATTCAAATTTCTGATCTATCTGAATGCATATGTATATGATTTTGTGTAGGGATTTAACTTTCACCCTAAATATCAAAAATTCTGTCATTTGTAGAGTGATTGAGAAAGATCCCTAGTGCTCTATAGTACATATAAAGATTTTATTCGATTTTTTTATAATCTTTGTGGATCAGTGTACCATTAACATAGATTTAAAATTTTGTTTAGCATCATAGTATATTTTATATGTCATGTGACGAATTTCACAATAACATTTTCTTATTTTTTTTCAAAATTACTTTGACATTCTTGCATATTTTTACTTCTGACAATTTTTAAATATGATTAGAAGAATAAAAGCATCATAATGGATTGAGATTGCATTGTATTTGTAATTTGTGAGAAATCATATTGAGTAAGGAATCACTATGAAAGATTTTCTAATAATAAACTATTTTTATATTTCACATGATTGGCTTTACCTAAATAGAGAATATTTTTATAACCATAGTAAAAATTATATGGTTTTCTGCAAATTTTATTTTCAGGTATAACTTTATTATTTTTATTTCTTTTTTTTTTTTTTTTGGTATGGCAAATAGACATATATTAGCTAACAGGAAACCATGGGTATGCCTTTCTTTCAAAGCCTTAAAGAATCAAATTATCATATACACAACGAGAATTGAAATAAAAGGAATGGATTATAAAAATAATCCATAAATAAATATTTATATAGTGCTTATATAAATGTTCCAGTCCTGAGTGGATGCTTTTCAGCTTGTGTTCTTTTCAAATAATCATGTATTATAGTGCCTCTTACTATGAAATCATAAAGTATTCTAAAGGCTATCAACCCCTGTGCAAATATTACTAGATGACTTTAAAATTGAAAATTTCATAGGATGAAGGTGAGATGACTCTTCTCATACTGTTCATAAGCCTTAAAATTGTGTTTTTGCTCTTATAGATACTTGATATGCAAAGGGATTTCAATATAGATTGGTCTAACACATTTAATTATCAAATACTTTAACGAAAGTTATGGTTTTTTATTGACATATCATCTCAAAATTTTTAAATATTAAAGAAATTTAAACATACATCTCAAAAAAAAATTCAAATTGAAAAATGTCTTGAGAGAGAAAGATGACACTTCCATATCAATCCCATCTCCAAATCCTCAATGTCTCTGGTCTCTGTGTTAAAACTTGCCACTGCAGCTGCCTCCTTCTCCTCTTCCTCCTCTGACTCTTCTGCTGCCACCACCCTTGGTTCAATACAAAGCTAGTACTCTGTTACTGGACTCTACCTTCAGTAGGTGAAACTTCCTTCTTTCTTTCTCATTTATTTATTTATTTGTTCGTTTGTTTTTTGTTGTTTGTTTATACTGGGGATTGAACTCAAGGGTGCTGAATTATATCCCCAGCCCTTTTTTTCTTTCAATTTTTTGTTCTTAGACAGGGTCTTGCTAAATTGTTTAGGGCCTCACTAAGTTGCTGAGCTGGCAAACCTGTCATCCTCTTGCTTCAGCCTCCTGAGTCGATGGGATTACAGCATGCACCATACACAGCAAAACATATTTCTTAATAGCACCTTCTCTTCTCATTTTATATTGCATATTTCTAGAAGGATTTTGAGACAGGTCTCACAAAGTGGCCCAGGCCTGCCCCAAATTGTGATCCTTTTGCCTCAGTCTCCCCAGTAGCTAGAAATATAGGCATGTGCCATTGACTTGGTGTTACCTGTTCAAGAAATCAAATCTGAGCACTTAGATCCTAGTTGAACATTTAGTGAAAATCTGATTCATGGGAATAGTGTATGTTATGAAGGTCTGAGAAACAAAATTGAAAATATGTCATATTTACAATAAACACCAAAAAATAGAAGAGATATTAGACAACAACATAATTTGCACAAAAGAAATGATACTGAAAAACGGACTTAAGATGATGAGGAAAGTCGACAGTAGTGTAGCTGAAACTTTTTTCACATATCAACTGAACATTAGAAATATGATTAGAAATTTTCCCATTTCTAAAAGAGAACAGTGAATTATGAGAAAATTTGTGATTACATATTTTATGGTGTGACTCTCTTGCACCACTCAATTCCAAATAGTTCACTGGTTTCTCTAGTATGATATAAAAATTGACTTCAATAATGAATTACAACGCTTTTTAAAAATTTCTGAGATCTTGTCTTCTATATGCCACTATAAGAGAACAGATTCTTTGCAAATGTGTTCAGCTTTATAAGGCTTGTTTCAAACATTCTAGTAAAAATTCACACGAAGTACTTAGTGCCTATAAATGCAGTAACTTCTCATTATTTTATGTTGTTTCTGGTGATAGTTTTTTGTTTTGTTTTGTTTTTCCTCAGTGGGTGGTTCAAGAGTTCATCTTATTGGGCAAACTAGATATTTAGAGGTGAACTTTACAACTTATCCTCAGTATTCAATTCATTACAAGTTCAAATATATTTTGTCTCCAGATTGTTCCCAATTTTGTCCACTTTTGTCTCACAGAAACCTACATTAAACTTTCATACTGTCCTCCCTGGAGATCTTTAAGCAAGTCTCATGTGATTTCTCTCTATCCAATTTTGTTCTCCAGTTGCAAATCATTCTCCACATTATAGCCAAATTGTCTTAAGACTTTAAGCTTCTCACCATATTTCTGTACTTAAATCCTTCTCATGGGATTCCATTGAAAAATCATTGGTTCACAAGTCTCTCCATCTCTTTACACACTTGTGAACATATATGTACACTACTAGAAACACAACAATTTGTTTCAAAGTTTTCTGTTCTACTTTTCCTCTCCACTTTAGACTCTTCGTGCATTCTATTTTCTCTTCATTACCCCATTGAACCAAATCTCCTTATTAGGTAGATCATACTTTCCTTTTTATTATTTTCATTATTATTGAGAATAGTCTCAATCTTGATGAAGGTATAGAAAGAAATACCTCCATTGAACCAAAGGGCCTAATTGAAACTACTGTTGTCATTTAAAGGAATATACTCACAGAAAGATTCACTACCATTTTAGGTATGTCAATTTTATGTCTGAAAGAAACCTAAATGGCACCATCTTTATTAATTCAGGGTGTGTTTAGTCTAAGAAATTTGACTGTTAGTTCAGATGGTAATAAAGAGAAGTAACTAAAATGAAAGCAATAATAAATGAAACTCAATATTGCTTATATTTATATATACATACCCATATATAGTTACAAACGTGAATGAATTTGATGGATAAGACATTGAGATGAAAGAGGTTGGAGAGATAAAAAAAGTTGGAGTATACATATACATGTATGTATTCATATATATGTACATATACATCTACTAAATAGACTGAAAACTCCTGTTATTTCACAGTATCCTTACATAATAGATCTGGAAACACATTCTCAAAATTTGTTTCCCTGACAAAATTTGTATATTGATGTCATTTTACTCATTTCCTGATAGATACATTATTTATTCCTTAAACTCAACTCTTTGTGTTTATGGAATATGTTGCAAACCAAATGCATATAAAGAAGCTGTATAAATAAGATCATTGAGTGAAACAGTTGAGCTTAAGCACTGAAGACCCAGGTGACAGAAGAGAACTGAATACATGTTCCATAAAATTGAAAAATAGCAGGTGATTAACTCTTCTATTCTCGAATGTTGATTCTGTTTTGATATAGTTAGCCTAGGTACTCTTTTAAAAATTTTTTAGTTGTAGAAGGACATAATACCTTTATTTTATTTATTTATATGGTGCTGAGAATCGAACCCAGTGCTTTCTGCATGTGAGGCAAGTGCTCTACCATTGAGCCACAACCCCAGCCCGACCTATGTACTCTTAATTTTGAAGAAAAACCAAAAGAAATTGATTTTTAAAATGACATGTTAATTTTAAAATTTGGAATCTACATAATAATTTTAAACTTACTTTTAGCTTTAATGCACTCCTCAAACTATCATTTAACAATCTCTGCTCTCTGACAACTCTGAGTCACCTCTTAAGTGATATGCTTGTTTAAATTTTAATTGTCAGGAAATACCTTATATCTTTCTTCATCTTCAGTTCACTTGCCTAGGAGGTGGTATCAAAATTCTCACCTTATCACCAACAATTACTCATTTACCAAAGCCTAAATATTCACAATGAGCATAAGATAAGTACTTGAGACTATAAAAATGCACACTTACTGAAATGGATATTATTTTAAACTATTACATTGTTTACTCTTGCAAAACTAAAGCCTTCACAGATTACCTAATCCAAAGTCTTCAGTTTATATGCAATATAATTTACAGATAATCTAGCACTGGGTCATAAGCCATATTTTTCTGATTTCAAATTTAGAATGCTTTCCCAATCTTCCATAATATCCTTTTTCTTTTTTTATCTCCTAGTGTGAATGAAGATTTAGAGAATCAGTCTTGCTTTCAATAGAGTACTAGGGTGAGTCAGAAGAAATAAATTTAAGTCACATTGAGAACACTAAAAAAAAAAGAAAGCAAAACAAACCCAAAAAGTGAGTGAAAAGATTGCATAAAATATTGTGTCTGTAATTTGAATATAAATATGGTCATTTTCAAGAATTGTCTGGGAATTACATATATTTATATTTATGAATTCTTTTTTCCATAATAGGACTTTGTCCCAGATTGACATGCTCCTAAACTAGAGCACTGCAACCTTACAATTACTTAGAATAAAATCATGTGTTCTTTAGAAGAAGTTACAAAAGAAATCAGGGATTTCATCCCTCTAGTCTTTTTTTTTTTTTTTTATCTCTTTCTTTTTTTTTTTTTTTTTTTTTTTATCTCTTACACATTCTAGCTATAAATGTGACTTTTTCTTGGTTCTTTTTTTTTGTTTCCTCATTGTTATATGAATTGTTTGGTTAAAATATTAAATATTTGGATATTTTTATAATATTATAAAGTCAGTGAAATTTTATAGTTCTTAGAACTTGTATAGTCATGATTTTGCTTCCATCCTCAGGTTTATAAGAATTAAACTTGAAGTGGACCAAAATGCAAATAACCTTTCAATTTAGTATGACAAAACACATATACACACATGTAATTTCTTGAGAGTGGTTTTACATCAGATTTCTCATAGCAGTATATGAGGAAATCATTAACTTTAGTAAAATGGGTCAATATTTCTCTTAGATGTACCCCACTTTAAAAAAAATCACAACTAAAATATGGGACATCATTTCATTCTGTGCTAAATTTTCTTAAAATATATCTCTGTGAGAATTTTGTTAAAAAGAAGACAGTATTTTCATGGTTCACATGCTTGAACTGACTTTCAGAGGTCCTCCTTCTTTTCTGTTTTAAGACAAATGTCCCAGTGACAAATATCTTTATTTTTCTGAAGCTGGAATTGTGACAGATACCTCACAAGCTGTGATTGTACAGGATTTGTAATTTAAAGTAGTAACCTCTAATTTTGTTAAAATCAAGATGTCAAATTTTCTGTAAGTTTTTAAAGATTTATTCATTTGACTAATTTTTCTTCATAACATAGACTGCCTCAGGCCCCAAAATTTTGCTTATGTACTTAGAGAGCTTATTAGGAAAGAAACTATATGAAGAAAGCAATATGTCTTATCTTTTGTGCAACAAAAAGAACAATGAATGCCCTTTGTTGTAGGTTGACCACATGCTTCTATATCACATTTCACTAGTATGTATAGTTCATTGGCTTAATGAGCTAGCCAAAGAAACAAATAGAAGTCTTACATTTTTCTTTTTCTTTCCTATCTGGTGTGTTTGTTTTATTTTTGGTCTTTTGGGTATCAAGTGTCTCAAGCTTTTCTGTTAAGACTACATAAAGTGCAGACTTACTAGAATGAATAATACTTGTCATTTTTTACTGTTTGATAGCTAAAGACTTACTTTCACAGATTATCTAGTCCAACGTCTTTATTTGATATGCAATATAATTTATAGATAAACTAGGACTGTCAGAAATTAAATTCTTCTGATTCCAAATTTAGTAATTGTTAGTCCTTCACTTCTCTCCAATTCTCTCTCTCTGTGTCCCACATTTTATACTTCCCTAATTGATTGAATCCCCCTTCACAGTCTGTTCATGACATCAAGATCCAAGGGGAACTTCTGCCTTTTACTCCCCATACAACATCTTTTTAATTGAGTCCCTTTTATAAGGCTAGTGCCTTTAATAATTCTAGTCAGGTTGTGGATAATAAATAGTAATTTTCAGTCCTATGCAGCTCACTACAAGGGGTGATTTCCTTATTTGGTCACAGATTCCTTCAGATTAGCATCATATTGTTACCCCATCCTTATGGTAGTCATTCTCTTCCTCCTCGTCCTCCTCCTTCTTTTCTCTTTCTTTTCTCCCTCCCTCCCTTCCTTCTTTCCTCCTTTCATCCATCTCCTCCCTCTCTTTCTCCTGTTCTGTGATGCTGTTTCAGTGTTGAGGATCAATGAACATGTAGTAAGCAGTGGGTTATTGAGGAGAAACACCTGCTAACATCTTCTCATTGCCCCTATTCCCTGAGAATCATCTTCTCACTGATAATATTATGACTTTGGGTTAAATGAATTGGATATAACTACCATTTCCCCTATATTCTAGATACTTTATTTATTGGAATGACAATAGATATTCCTTGATCTAGAGTCCAAACAATAAAAGCATAGGTTCAAATGACCATGAGTTATCCATATCTCTTCTGTTTATCATGAAACAGTCTTCCCCTTTCCTTAATCTATGCTCTTTAGATTAGAAAAGAGACCTAAAAATTTATTTAACCTTAAAAAAATGTACCAATATTAGAATTTTCACCCATCTGTTTACCTGATAGAAGGTACCACTAAATCAAACTTCTGAATTCTCTATAAACAGAGAAATTTATATCTTAATTATCAGTGGTCCAGGTATAGATGTATACATAGAATGGAAAGATAATCATCTCATATTTGAGTATACATAGACTAAAATGAAAATCTTAAATTCAAAAAAATGAGAATATTGCAAGAAATATTCTATTTTGATAAGAATACCATTAGTATAGAGAATCTGGTGTATATGTTTATGTCTGAGAAAACACGAATAGGTATTTTTCTCTGCTGAAGCCAGACAACTGGCATCATAATTTTTTAATGCTAAAGGTTTGTTCTACTGACATTAGAAAATGACAAATATACCACAACAGACTCTAAACAGCTTATAATTGTTATTTTACCATTACATTTCCTGTTTTTAAAATTATGATTTACACTGATATGAACATGATATTTGGTGATATATTTACCTTTAAATGATGCCAAACTGCAAAAATGCAGTTAATTTAAATGAAACTGGAACATTTGAAAATGATTGTTTGGTTTGGCTGTGACAATTCCTTGTATTCTAATCATCTATGAATATTATTCATATGACATTTCTAGAGCACTCTGTATTGCAGAGGGCCCTACATTTCATTCAGTTAGGTTTGAGATATATACTGGCTATAAGTATACTGTTTCTTCTCAGTATTGAGAAGCTGAGTGCTATAAAATTTCATAATTTCAGGTCTCAAGTGAAATAGGACAAAGAATTGATAATGAAAAACATTAGATTTTTTTTTTTTTGGTTTCATGTTTAAGTAATATTTTCCTTTAGGATCCAGGAACATATAGCAGACAGTGACTTGTATTTTTTTTCTTTTCTTTCCTTTTTTTTTACATTTCAGGTTCTTTTTGAGTTATTAACTTTCTTTCTTTTAATCCAAATGGACTGCTAAATAAATTCTGTTCGTTACCAACCCAGGCAAGAATCTACCTTGTGTTAAAACATATTTCCACTAGTTTCTAGGTCCTCTTGATGGTCTTCCACATTGACTACATGTCTAAGAAGTAATCACCTTCAAATAATTGTTTCTAGTCTTGATATAATACCCTTGGGATTCTCTTCTCAGTCTTGGTTATGCACAATAAACCTGACCATGTCAAATTAATTACTACACTGGTTCCTGCTGAAAGTGATCAAGTTAATTGAAGGGCACAGAACATACGTTCTTTTCCATGCTATCTGTTCCTAATGAACTCTTTACCTTTGCCTCACACTAATTCACTAAAGCAGAATATTGAGCAGAAAAGCCAAGCTATCAGAGAGATACTGCGACTTTCCTCAAAATATGTTGAATAATAGTAACTCTCAAAATGAATCTTTATTCATTGATTTTTTTGAACTTTTAAATCAAATTGTATATAACAAGGATGCAAAGCAATTGGTATTTTCTTACATTCCTGAAAAGAGGGTGCATAGGTGCAAATTTTTTTAAGTTTTTCTAGTAGTATCTGTCTTAAGACTCAATACTTCTATTCCTTGGCAAATATTCAAAATAAATGTGTTCACCCAAAAACATTAGCTACTTTAGTTGTGATGGCTCAAAACTTTAAACAAGGCAAGTGGACATTATGAATCAAATGGTAAAAACATTTTTCCTCAAAATGAAATTCTGCCAAGCAATAAAATGCAGAAAAAACTGACACTTTTACAATATGGATGAATTTTACAGACATGTTGAAAACAGGATCTCAGGAATAGAAGAATATGATTCTACTATGTTGATGTATTTAAAATAATCAATGGTGTTTGATGTTAGAATTATGGTTGCTGGCAGATGTATATTGACTGGGACAGATGACAAGTGAAACTCTTATAGTTCTGTAAATATTCTTGCAGGGAAGTGGCTAAACAAATACAAATATGAGAACTCCAGTGATTTGTGCAGGTATACATCTATAATGATTAAGAATGTAATTAAGTATTTCTGAAGCCTATGTGACAGTTGACTCCTAAATCCATATGATTCCCCCATAATATAAATGTATAGGTACAGAAAACTATACAAGTTTCTGTTTTAAAAAAAGTGTTCTGTTTTGTTTTTCTTTCAGTGTCCTGAATTTAAAAGACCCAGGGACATTGCAGTTGACTGGGTTGCTGGGAATATTTACTGGACTGATCACTCCAGAATGCACTGGTTCAGTTATTACACTACTCACTGGACCAGTCTGAGGTACTCTGTCAATGTTGGGCAGCTGAATGGCCCCAACTGCACCAGGCTCCTAACGAATATGGCTGGAGAACCATATGCTATTGCTGTAAATCCTAAAAGAGGGTAGGTTAATGGTTTCATAGTTATATTATTGATATGAGTGATCCAGTTTCAGAGATTGTGCTCTGTTTTGTTTCTGTTATTAAGTATTCAACATGTAACAGATTTACAAGACTTCTGAAAATACCCAGACTTCTCTTTCCATTCAAAAACATAACTTTTTTACACAAATGGTGATATATTTTTCCTGAAACGTTGATATCTCATACATCGTATACACAATAGTATTTGTATGTTTCTGTGAATACCTTCACTTGTATATGTGACTTATAAAATAATGATACTTGTGTTACAATCACATATACTACCACTGTTATTCTCCAAGTGAACTTTCTGAATATTAAACACATTAAATGTAGAGCATTATATTAATGCTGTTGGCTATTTTTGATAATAAAAGATGAAGCATATATATAATATATATATATATATATATATATATATATATATATATATATAAACAAATTTAAATTACTTGATACAAACATTTTCTTTTTGTTACTCGAAGAAGGAAACCTACAAATAATGAAAAAAATAGAACAGGAAAATGTCAAAGGATACTCCAAATCATCCACAAAATTAGTATATGCTAAGTAGAAAGAGACAATTTCAACTCTCAGAATTGCACAGTGTGGTGTCTTCTAAACAAGAGAATGATTTCTGTTTGATGAAATAGTGACATCACTATTAAAATAAAAATTGCATATTGGTGCATCTTTCATAATAAAATGAATATTTGGTCACAACTAGAGGCATAATTACAGTGATGGAAATTGTTTTATTCTGTGGTTTTAATGGAATTTTCAAAATTGAACTTTAGATATTAAATAATGTGCTATGAGGTTTACTATTAAGAATGGTTTTTAAAATGTAGTGAGTTTAGGTAGGACTTTATTTAAATTGTTGATTTATGCTTTTCTATTGGAGGTTTCCATTCTGTAGATTACAGGTTGGTTCAGAAATATGCTTATTAAGGGAATCTGGAGGTGACCACACATTTGGTCTGAGGAGATAGTGCTTTGAGAGCAGAGATGGGTTATAACAGCAGCCTCACTAAACTAACTTATGTGACCTGCTCTCTTCAGGATGATGTACTGGACTGTCATTGGGGACCACTCCCACATAGAAGAAGCAGCCATGGATGGTACTCTGAGAAGGATTTTAGTACAAAAGAACTTACAGAGGCCCACAGGTATTTAATGTTTCTGACATATGTTGAAATGTTAAGAAGAATACTAAATATATTAGTGTTAACAATTCTTTCTAGTTTTGTTGGCAATATAATAATTTTTACAGTGAATTTTATATATATATATATATATACATATAAATACATATATATATATATATATATATATATATATATACACACACACACACACACACACAGAGACACATACATACACAGTATGATTTAGTGGACATTATTAACATTTCTTATTCTATTTTCTTGACTTGAAAGTCAGGTCATTATCATACTGTCATTATTATTACGGGGGTTTTATTTGAAAATCGCCTAAGTTGTAAAGCTATTAGTAGAATTTTACATGCATAAAACTTTGACAGGTTATGGCAATGTATTTGGGTATTTTTACAGATCTATGTTAATATTCTGGGGATAGATGATAATATTACTAGAGGAAGAGAGAAGAAATGGAAAAAGTAGCATGATATAAATAATTTCTGTGAAAGACAGGTTTTGTGATTCCTTGCCTTTTTATTTAGGGCTCTTGTCAATCTGACCTAGAAATCCATCCCAGAGATGGCATTTAAGCTATGACTCCAAATTTTTGATACACTTGGAACTGTTCAGGATCTCAGGTCTTCATTCCTCCTGCATGTTCTTTCTCCCATGCTACTTCCTTCCCAGCTTCCCAATCTGGAATACCCATCTAGAATTTCTCTCCCTAGCTGAATCTTTTCTGTCTCATAAGTTTTAACTTTAGCACTTCTGTAATAATAAAACATTTCCAGGCTTCAGGCTCCTCAAGGATTCTCTGCCACCCACCCTACCCACTACACTCCCACTAAAAGAACAAAAGAATTATCTGTCTGTGTGCTGTGTTATCAAATCATTACACTTTGTAGTTTAAGATTTACTTGCCTTTGGCAACTTACATTCTTGCTAAATTTTAATGTGACTTATGCCCTGTTATTCAATTAGATTGTTTGTAACTCTTTAGGGGAGAGAGAAGTATTTGAGATCTAACATATTCATATAAGTGTGTCTTCATTTAATCATTTTACAAATATCGATGGAACACCTACAGTGTGCCAGAAATGGTTCCAAATACTGAAAAAACAAATACCTACAAATGTGAAGCAAGTCCCAATCTCACGAAACTTATCTTCCTGTACAGGATACATTATATAATGTCAGTTTAAATCATAAGTGCTCTGTAGAGAAAAAATCACAGTAAGGAAGGGAGAGTAATGAGGGATAATAGTTTAGTTACAATTATCAGAGAAGTTATCTCTAGAAAGGTTATATTTAAGGAATGACCTAAATAACAAAGAGGTAGTTAGAGGTGTGATTGTGAAAAAAGAGCTTTCCATGCAGAAAGAACAGTAAGATAGTGAGCTTCAAATATGTCAAAAACAGCAGGGTTAGTATACCTAGAGACATGCCAGCCATTCAAGAGAGTGGTGGACATGAAGGAGGGAAAGTGGTGACTTCAATATGCTGTTGAAGACTAGGTTCTATGCCACTTTATGGAGAGCCCCTTGAGTGCTGAGGAGTTAAGGGGTGTGATCTGCATATATACAATTTTAATTTTTTAAGCACGAGGCACTTTTTGTTAGCATATGAATAAAAAAGTCAAATTTGAAGTTACAGAAAAGTGGCAAAATTAGTGAAAAGCAACCTATAAAAAATTCCTCATGCTAAAATTTCACATAATCACGGTATAATTAACATGTTTTCATTTCAAAGAATGACTTTGATAGCAGTTTGTGGAATTTCCTATAGGTGCATTCCTTGGAGGGAGAGAATTTATGCAAAGAATTTATGTATGAAGAATTTATGGATTTTTCAGGAGAAACCAGTAAAAGGAAGAGAGAGAAAGGGAAAGAGCCCAGCAAAAATGGGTTTCAAGTAAAGTCCACTCTTGGTTTGGGACTCTAGGGTTGTGATCTGGAGTATAAACCCCATGTCAGGCAAGGGTGGTAGATTTTCACAAGTCATGGGTTATGGATTGGCCTTTGGGCTTTAACTTCCTAAGCAAGTCTGCTCTAATCAGTTGAGCACAATTTTCTGGAGGGGGTCAATTGTGAGTTTCTGCTGCTGGATCAACAAGTGGGGGATGTCTTTGAAAGAAGATCTGGGCAGGCAACACATGAGCTCTCACAGTGGGTCTCAGGAAAGATGCATGCATGAAACATTCTTCTATGAGTTGGAACGCTGCTCAACATTTCAAGCAATGTAATGATGAAGCTGAAGGCACCCCTATTTTCAAGAAATTAACAATTGAGAATGAAAAAGAATGAGGCATACTCAGATATGTGTTGAATTTGCAAAATGTAAGAACTATTTTATGTCTTAATATATCTTTAGAGTACAGAGACTCTAATTCATAGTGGGGGCATTTGAATAAAGGAAACATGTTCTTTATTATTAAAGGAGTTAGATACCATTGGCTTTGGACCCAAAGAGATTTACTTATTAGCTATGAGATCTCATAATGAAATTATTATCTTAAAATATAGGAACTATCATCATTAGCAAACCAAGAAGTAATAATGAATACCTGAAAATAATCCTGTATAAACTAAATGAGATAGTTCTGTAATATCAGGGCTCCAGTGTTTCATGCATAATATGTTTTGTTGATGAATCATGGTTCATCTAGAAGTTGACAAGTTCTGTAGTATAACATGAGCTGTAAACATAATCTTAAATTCCAACACAATTACACAAGTTTTTTTTTTAGACAATAATGAATTATTGTACAATTTTTATTCAATTAGTGATTTGAATAAGGCAAGTCTTCAGTCTTATTTCTTTGGCAGCATTTGTGCAAGGTATTGAATAGAACACAGACCAAGAGAGCAGGTAATTGTCATTGAATTCCCTTGACAAGGAAAAAAAATAACATGACTTGGAAAGTTACAAGCAGATAGAAAGGGGATAATATATATGAGACAAAGCAGAGTTAGCCTAGTGGAATTTATCAAATACAGATAAGGATAGAGAAAGAGATTGGAAGTGGATCCAAGAGGGATAAAGAGTACATAAATGAATTGAATCAAATATCTTATTGCCTTAATACATTTATCCTACTTTTATTAAAAAGATGAATGTTTACTATATGTCAAGCACTATTATTTATTAGAAATGCAGATGCCTGGATTCATGTAGCTTTTGGTCTAAAGTAGTGGACTATAAAAACAAATTAAAACCCTGCATATATCTGTGTGCATACACAAACATATGTGTAAATGGCACTATGGAGAAGAATAGAGTGAAGTGCAAAGCACATAGGTGTCACTCAAATATAGTGGGGAAGAAGGTTTTTCAAGGAGTTGAGTAAGAGTAAGTGTTAATCTATAAAAGGAGAAGGGTGGAGAGAAATGTTGGAATGCAAAGTAAATAGGTCAAAATGGTAGAAAATGGAATTGAGGAAAGCCAAAGAGCATAGTAAACAAAAGAAATGAAATGGAACTTGAAACTTTGAGAGGTGATTAGGGGCCAGGAGTTATAAGGTCCTAAAGTTCCCTGCAAGTACTATTGATTCATGTTAAGCAGGAAACAAAATCTGGTCAGATATCCATAAGAGCACCAGATACTTCTGGAAGATAGTTAGAGTGAGGCTGTCTACCCCATGAATATTGTGCATATATGTGTTTCTGCTCAAGAAATTTGCTTGAAAACTTCTATCTTGCTACAGGTAATAACTCTCAGAATTTGTATATCAACCTATTCAACTAATATATATTGAGCACCTTATATGCTTCAGGCATGATTCTTGGAATATGAGAAGTAAAAACATAGCCATAGTAGAGGGATGGGATGGGTTCAGTAGAAATTTAATATTTACAAATAAATTCTGAAGTCAGTTTTAGGTGTTTAATGCTATGATAAAAAGAGTGAAATTGCCAGAAGAGTTGTCAATGGTAGAGAGAAAGGTTGCAGTATAACATAATTAGGCATCAAGGTAGGCTTTCATAGAAGGTGGGATTTTTTTTTTTTTTTTTTTTTTTTTTTAATTTTTATTGTGGGTTGTTCAAAACATTACAAATTTCTTGACATATCATATTCCACACTTTGATTCAAGTGGGTTATGAACTCCCACCTTCACCCCATACACAGATTGCAGAATCACATCAGTTACACATCCATTGATTTACAAATTGCCATACTAGTGTCTGTTGTGCTCCGCTGCCTTTCCCATCCTCCACCCTCCCCCCTCCCCACCTCTCCCCTCCCCTCCCCTCCTCTCTCTCTACCTCCTCCACAGTATAACCCTGAGGGTCTCCTTCCATTACCATGCAATTTCCCTTCTCTCTCCCTTTCCCTCCCACCTCTCATCCCTGTTTAATGTTAATCTTCTTCTCATGCTCTTCGACCCTACTCTGTTCTTAGTTACTCTCCTTATATCAAAGAAGACATTTGGCATTTGTTTTTTAGGGATTGGCTAGCTTCACTTAGAATAATCTGCTCTAATGCCATCCATTTCCCTGTAAATTCTATGATTTTGTCATTTTTTAATGCAGAGTAATACTCCATTGTGTATAAATGCCACATTTTTTTTATCCATTCGTCTATTGAAGGGCATCTAGGTTGGTTCCACAGTCTTGCTATTGTGAACTGTGCTGCTATGAACATCGATGTAGCAGTGTCCCTGTAGCATGCTCTTTTTAGGTCTTTAGGGAATAGACCAAGAAGGGGAATAGCTGGGTCAAATGGTGGCTCCATTCCCAGCTTTCCAAGAAATCTCCATACTGCTTTCCAAATTGGCTGCACCAATCTGCAGTCCCACCAGCAATGTACAAGTGTACCCTTTTCCCCACATCCTCGCCAGCACTTGTTGTTGTTTGACTTCCTAATGGCTGCCAATCTAACTGGAGTGAGATGGTATCTTAGGGTGGTTTTGATTTGCATTTCTCTGACAGCTAGAGATGTTGAGCATTTTTTCATGTACTTGTTGATTGACTGTATGTCCTCCTCTGAGAAGTGTCTGTTCAGGTCCTTGGCCCATTTGTTGATTGGGTTGTTTGTTTTCTTATTGTCTAATTTTTTGAGTTCTTTGTATACTCTGGATATTAGGGCTCTATCTGAAGTGTGAGGAGTAAAGATTTGTTCCCAGGGTGTAGGCTCCCTATTTACCTCTCTTATTGTTTCTTTTGCTGAGAAAAAACTTTTTAGTTTGAGTAAGTCCCATTTGTTGATTCTAGTTATTAACTTTTGTGCTATGGGTGTCCTATTGAGGAATTTGGAGCCCGACCCCACAGTATGTAGATCGTAGCCAACTTTTTCTTCTATCAGACGCCGTGTCTCTGATTTGATATCAAGCTCCTTGATCCATTTTGAATTCACTTTTGTGCATGGCGAGAGAAAGGGATTCAGTTTCATTTTGTTGCATATGGATTTCCAGTTTTCCCAGCACCATTTGTTGAAGATGCTATCCTTCCTCCATTGCATGCTTTTAGACCCTTTATCAAATATAAGATAGTTGTAGTTTTGTGGATTGGTTTCTGTGTCCTCTATTCTGTACCATTGGTCCACCCGCCTGTTTTGGTACCAGTACCATGCTGTTTTTGTTACTATTGCTCTGTAGTATAGTTTGAAGTCTGGTATCGCTATACCGCCTGATTCACACTTCCTGCTTAGCATTGTTTTTGCTATTCTGGGTCTTTTATTTTTCCATATGAATTTCATGATTGCTTTCTCTATTTCTACAAGAAATGCCATTGGGATTTTGATTGGCATTGCATTAAACCTATAGAGAACTTTTGGTAATATCGCCATTTTGATGATGTTAGTTCTGCCTATCCATGAACAGGGTATATTTTTCCATCTTCTAAGATCTTCTTCTATTTCTCTCTTTAGGGTTCTGTAGTTTTCATTGTATAAGTCTTTCACCTCTTTTGTTAGGTTGATTCCCAAGTATTTTATTTTTTTTGAAGATATTTTGAATGGAGTGGTTGTCCTCATTTCCATTTCAGAGGATTTGTCGCTGATATACAGGAATGCCTTTGATTTATGCGTGTTGATTTTATATCCTGCCACTTTGCTGAATTCATTTATTAGCTCTAATAGTTTCTTTGTAGAGCCTTTTGGGTCTGCTAGGTATAGAATCATATCATCTGCAAATAGTGATAATTTAAGTTCTTCTTTTCCTATTTTTATGCCTTTAATTTCTTTCGTCTGTCTAATTGCTCTGGCCAGTGTTTCGAGAACTATGTTGAACAGAAGTGGAGAGAGAGGGCATCCCTGTCTAGTTCCAGATTTTAGAGGGAATGCCTTCAGTTTTTCTCCGTTCAGAATGATGCTAGCCTGAGGCTTAGCATAGATTGCTTTTACAATATTGAGGTATGTTCCTGTTATCCCTAGTTTTTCTAGAGTTTTGAACATAAAGGGATGCTGTACTTTGTCAAATGCTTTTTCCGCATCTATCGAGATGATCATATGGTTCTTATTTTTAAGTCTATTGATGTGGTGAATAACATTTATTGATTTCCGTATATTGAACCAGCCTTGCATCCCTGGGATGAATCCTACTTGATCATGGTGTACAATTTTTTTGATATGTTTTTGTATCCGATTCGCCAGAATTTTATTGAGGATTTTTGCATCTAGGTTCATTAGAGATATTGGTCTGTAGTTTTCTTTCTTTGAAGTGTCTTTGTCTGGTTTAGGTATCAGGGTGATGTTGGCCTCATAGAATGAATTTGGAAGTTCTCCCTCCTTTTCTATTTCCTGAAGTAGCTTGAAAAGTATTGGTATTAGTTCTTCTTTAAAGGTTTTGTAAAATTCTGCTGTATACCCATCTGGACCTGGGCTTTTCTTAGTTGGAAGTCTTTTTATGGTTTCTTCTATTTCCTCAATTGATATTGGTCTGTTTAGGTTTTCTATATCCTCCTGACTCAATCTGGGCAGATCATATGACTTAAGAAATTTATCTATGCCTTCACTATCTTCTAATTTGTTGGAGTATAAGGATTCAAAATAGTTTTTGATTATCTTCTGTATTTCTGAAGTGTCTGTTGTGATATTGCCTTTTTCATCCCGTATGCTAGTAATTTGAGTTCTCTCTCTTCTTCTCTTCGCTAGCATCGCTAAGGGTCTGTCGATTTTGTTTATTTTTTCAAAGAACCAACTTTTAGTTTTGTCAATTTTTTCAATTGTTTCTTTTGTTTCGATTTCATTAATTTCAGCTCTGATTTTAATTATTTCTTGCCTTCTACTTCTTTTGCTGTTGTTTTGCTCTTCTTTTTCAAGGATTTTGAGATGAAGTATGAGATCATTTATTTGTTGGTTTTTTCTTTTTTTAAGGAATGAACTCCAAGCAATGAATTTTCCTCTTAGAACTGCTTTCAATGTGTCCCATAGATTCCGATATGTTGTGTCTGTGTTTTCATTTATCTCTAAGAATTTTTTAATTTCCTTCTTGATGTCTTCTATAACCCATTGATCATTCAGTAACCTATTGTTCATTCTCCAAGTGATGTATGCTTTTTCCTTCCTTCTTTTATCGTTGATTTTCAGTTTCATTCCATTATGATCAGATAAGATGCATGGTATTATCTCTACTCCTTTATATTGTCTAAGAGTTGCCCTGTGACATAATATATGATCTATTTTTGAGAAGGATCCATGTGCTGCTGAGAAAAAAGTGTAACTGCTTGATGTTGGGTGGTATATTCTATATATGTCAATTAGGTCTAGGTTATTAATAGTGTTATTGAGTTCTATAGTTTCCTTATTCAACTTTTGTTTGGAAGATCTGTCCAGTGGCGAGAGAGGTGTGTTGAAGTCTCCCATGATTATGGTATGGTGATCTATTAGACTCTTGAACTTGAGAAGAGTTTGTTTGACGAACATAGCTGCACCATTGTTTGGGGCATAAATATTTATGATTGTTATGTCTTGTTGTTGTATGGTTCCCTTAAGCAGTATGTAGTGTCCCTCTTTATCTCTTTTGATTAACTTTGGCTTGAAATCTATTTTATTTGATATGAGTATGGACACTCCTGCTTGTTTCCGAAGTCCATATGAGTGATATGATTTTTCCCAACCTTTCACCTTCAGCCTATATATGTCTTTTCCTATCAAATGCGTCTCCTGCAGGCAGCATATTGTTGGGTCTTGTTTTGTGATCCATTCTACTAGCCTGTGTCTCTTAATTGGTGAGTTTAAGCCATTAACATTTAGGGTTATTATTGAGATATGGGTTGTTCTTCCAGCCATATTTGTTTATTTCTGTTACTAAACATGGTTTGTTTTCCTCTTTGATTATTCCCCCCCCCCCTTTACTGTCCTACCTCCCACTGTTGGTTTTCATTGTTATTTTCCATTTCCTCTTCCTGTAATGCTTTGGCGAGGATGTTTTGAAGAGATGGTTTTCTAGCTGCAAATTCTTTTAACTTTTGTTTATCGTGGAAGGTTTTAATTTCATCCTCCATCCTGAAGCTTAATTTCGCTGGATACACAATTCTTGGTTGGAACCCATTTTCTTTCAGTGTTTGAAATATGTTATTCCAGGATCTTCTAGCTTTCAGAGTCTGTGTTGACAGATCAGCTGTTATCCTGATTGGCTTACCCCTAAATGTAATCTGCTTCCTTTCTCTTGTAGCTTTTAAAATTCTCTCCTTATTCTGTATGTTGGGCATCTTCATTATGATGTGTCTAGGTGTGGATCTCTTATGATTTTGCACATTCGGCGTCCTATAGGCTTCTAGGATTTGGGGTTCTGTCTCATTCTTCAAGTCTGGGAAGTTTTCTTGTATTATTTCATTGAATAGACTTCTCATTCCTTTGGTTTGGAGCTCTGTACCTTCCTGTATCCCAATGACTCTTAAGTTTGGTCTCTTAATGTTATCCCATATTTCTTGGATGTTCTGCTCATGGTTTCTTAACAGTCTTGCTGAGCTGTCTATGTTCTTTTCCAGTTGAAATACTTTGTCTTCATTGTCTGATGTTCTATCTTCTAAGTGTTCTACTCTGCTGGTAGTATTCTCCATTGAGTTTTTAAGTTGGTTTATTGCTTCCTGCATTTCTAGGATTTCTGTTTGTTTGTTTTTTATAACCTCTATCTCCCTGTATAGTTGATCCTTTGCTTCCTGGATTTGTTTGCGTAATTCGTTGTCGAAGTGATCTTTCATTGTCTGATTTTGCTGTTTAATGTCTTCCTTGATACTCCAGATCATCTGAAGCATGTATATCCTGAATTCTTTATCTGACATTCCATCTGCTGCAGCTGTTACCTCTTCTAAAGTTGCGTTGACCTGCATTGCTTGTGGTCCTTTCTTTCCTTGTCTTTTCATACTGCTTGCGTATCTTTCCTGCAGGTGCGGGCGGCGGCTGTGCTCTCTCCTTATTCCAATTGGGGTGTCGTGGCTACCACGCCGGCAGGTCACTGGGCCTGTTCTGGGAGCTGGCGGCGGCTCTGTTCTGCCCCTACTCCAATTGGGGTGACGAGTGTACCACGCCGGCAGGCCACCGGGCCTGATCCGCCGGTCGGTTGCAGGTTTGCCTACCCTGCAGGCGCGGGAGGCGGCTCTACTCTGCCCCTACTGCAAATGGAGTGACGTGTCTGTCGTACCGGCAGGCCACTGGGCCTGTCCCGCTGGTCGGTCGCAGATCTGCCCACCTTTCGGGCACGGGTGGAGGCTCTGCTCTGCCCCTACTCCAATTAGGGTGTCATGGCTACCCCGCCTGCAGGACGCTGGGCCTGTTCCTGGCACGGGCAGCGACTCTGCTCTGCCACTACTCCAATTAGGGTGGTGTTTGTACCACGCCGGCAGGCTCCTGGGCCTGATCCGCCGGTCTGTTGTAGGTCTGCCTACCTTGGAGGCGCGGGCGGCGGATCTGCCCTGCCCCTCCTACCACGCCTGCGGACCCCTGGGCCTGATCTGCAGGTTGATCACTGATCTGCTCACCCTGCGGGCACGGGTGGCAGTTCCGCTCCGCCCCCACTCCAATTGGGGTCACGTGACCACCACACCGGCAGGGCCTGATCCGGGCGTGGGAGAAGGATCTGCTCTGCCCCTACTCCAGTTGGGGTGACGTGTGTACCACACTGGCAGGCCACTGGGCCTGACCCGCCAGGCTGACACAGGTCTGTTTACCTTGCAAGCGCGAACTGCGGCTCTGCCCTGCCCCTCCTACCACGCCCATGTACCACTGGGTCGCGGGTCTGCCCACCTTGCGGTTGCGGCTGGCGGCTCCGCTCCGCCCCCTCTCCAATTGGGGTCACGCGGTCACCACGCTGGCGAGCCGCTGGGCCTGCTCCGGGCGCTGGCGGCGGCCCGGCTCCTTCCCTCTGGCTCGACGACAAATTGAGGAGACTCGGGTGACTGTGCCTCACCCCCCCTACCAGGAGACCAACTGCTTATGTCACCACTGGTATTGATGAAGTTCCCTCCTCCGCCGCTTTCTGCAGACATCAGATCTCTGCCATGTTGGTATCCTATGCGAATGGCAGCATTTCGTTCCCCTTGCCGGGCAACCAAAGCACCGGGTGAGTCCTGACCGGCCCTCAGCAGGACCCGGACCGAGAAGCAGTTTCCGCGGGCTCCTAGCCCCGGGCCAGGGAAGTTCCGGGAGCCGGAACTCGGCCACTCCGTGCTCGGTGTAAGCTCCTATAAATGTAAGCTCCAAGAAGCAGTCCCCGCGGGCTCAGTTCCGGGAGCCGGAACTCGGCCGCCCCGCGCTCAGTATTCACTCTGATAAGATCAGGCTCAGATTGCGCTGAGCCCTAGCAATCTGTCTGCAAGCCGCAGGCGAATTGCAGCCTGAAATTACCTGTTCTATGGCTGAATGAGCTGCGGTCAGTCAAAAACAGGGGTGGTGACGTCAGTTTACCAACATGGTGGCTGCTGGCCTCCTCTGTGGTCTGACCGGTGTGGAGAACCGAGATGGACCGCTTCCTTCCCCCGTCTCGAACCCAGAATTCAGCCCTGAGTACGGTCGGTGCTTGCGCGGCTGGCAGAAACTGCAGCGCTGTAACCCTGCGTCTCTATCCCAGACTTTAGCCGCGGGGCGATTTGCTGAATAAGCAGTGATACCCTCCGTGCGACAAACCTCTCGCGTTTGAGTCCCCGTAGCCGATCCTCGTGCGATGGAAATCCTTCCTCCAGGTTCCGGAGTACCCCACTATTGCTGGAAATTCCTAACAAAATATCCTTTAGCCGTCCTGACTTGTCATACTCCCACACAGTGAAGCAGCACACGGGGACAATGCACTCCCCTCGCCGCCATCTTCCTTCCTCTCCCCTAGAAGGTGGGATTTGAGCACAGATGTGCAACATTGTCACTTAGCCATAGAAAATGTTGTAGTTGTGCCAGGAACCAAGTTAAATCAATCAGATGGAAATATTTTACAGGTCATTAAAAACATTAGTTTTGGAACTCAAAATAGAACTAGGAATTTGGTTTTGGAAACTAGCAACAAAAGCTGATATTCAATAATACTTGTGTTGTTAAGATGAACAATGGATGGTCAATAAGATCTCAAGGGTAGAATTTTAGGAAGATGCTTATTTTGAAAAGAAGAAAGATCACAAGTGAAGACGCCAAAGGCCTCCAAATACTAGTAGGTTAGAATGTGGTGTCACCATAGCCAAAGAAGTGTTTCAAAAAGAAGATGGTATACATTATTGAGCAAAACACTGCCTCACATAGAAAAAGAATAGTAGAAAAATATAACCTTTCCATTTACATAGATATGTTAAAATTGAACAAGCTGAATAAACTTTTTATCATCAATCTTCTTTTTAAATTATATATATATAATATTTATATATATATATATATATATATATATATATATATATATATATATATATATATATAATAGTTGTAGTTAGACACAATACCTTTATTTCATTTTTTTAATGTGGTGCTGAGGATTGAATCCAGTGCCTCACATGAGCTAGGTGAGCGCTCTGCCACTGAGCCACAACCCCAGCCCCTCATCAATCTTCTTATTTTTGAAATATGATAATTAACTTACATATAATGTGTAACGATTCATTTAAATCAGTTGGTAAAACCAGTATGAATTTTCTTCACTGTGTTAGAGCTAATAATATTTATAAAAATTGTCTACTTTTTACTAGGGTAAGGCCTTGAATTCCAAATAGTGTCTACCATAATTTCCTAACAGCAATAATAATTTATCCATATCTATTTAGTATATTTTGTTTAGTTTTATTTATTTTCTCATTGTATGTCTATTATAATTCCTAATATAAGAGAGAAATTGATAAATCACATGTAAAATCTGTTACTTAACTTCATTGCCACGTGCTTAAAATTTTCTTCAGCTTCTTCAAGTGACATGTTTGCACCTATGTCTAAGATACAGTGTGCCATATGATCTTATCTATAAGTAAAATCTGAAGTAATTAATCTCATAGAAATTGAGAATGAATAGTGCTTACTAGGCACTGGGGAGAGCAGAGGTGAGCAACTGAGTCCTGTCAATGGCACTGTGCCATTGAACAGGAGGAATAAAGACTGGTGTTTTCTGACACAGCACAGTGAATGTAATGGACAATAATACATTGTATACATTGAAACAGCACAGAAAATTTGTATGAATTGTTTTATTAACATTACAAATGATGATGTCATATTCTTGAGAAGGGTTTTATTACATTGAGCAGAAACATATATTGATGTCATCTTCATAGTGTTTAATGACTCGTGAGTATTTGTTTTGCCAACTTTTATTGATATACAAATGAGTTTAAACAATTGTCAGGAGATTTTTAAGAAATAATAGTTCATTTTATTTTCATAAATAGTATTACTGAAAAGTAGTAACAAAACATTGGCAACCAGTAAATCATTATTCTGCATTTACATGCATATTTACATTTCATGTATGGGAAGACATGGACAAATATATCCTAGAAGGTGTCTTTGAATGGAAGTACATTCATGACTATGTCTTCCCAGTAATACCTTGACCAGTTTTTTGTCAATTTTCTCTCTGTTTTCTTGGAGTGTATAAATATTTGTTCTGACTTTAGGATACTATATTAAAATCAGTAAGTACCATCATGCTTCTCTTTCTCTCTGAGTGTAAAATCTTGTTCTTTTTATTGAGGGTATATAAGAGAAGCTATCTTTCTAATGTCATGCATGGACATGTAAAGGCAGTGAGATATTGTACACTTGGTTATCCTCTTAGTTTTATCAGGATACAGTTATCACCATAGATGAGCAGCATACTTGGTGTAACCCTTGTGAATTCCAGGGTTAGAATTTTACCATCCAATCAAATAGCCCAGCACACCACCACCATCTTTGCAAACTTGGCAACATCATGACAAGAGCACTGCAGTGCTCTGGGATTTTATCAAACACTCATTCTTCTCATTCTTTGGACTCCATCATCTACTGCTTTAATGGTGCAATCTACCATTAACTCATCAATGTATATATTTGTGCCCAAGACTATAACTGACTTAAACCTAATCTGTTGTTAATATTTTCTTGTTATATCCCTTACATACTATTACCTATATGTAGTCTGTGCTTAAAACAATTATGTGTTGAATGAAAGAACAAATGGATACCTGCAATTTTAACACTCTAAGCCTTGGGATGGTTCCAAGGCCTTCTTAAATAAATGGCACACTTTTGTTTTGTTTTATTTTATCAGGCAGGATGATAAATAAAATAATCTTAGTCTATCTTATTTTTCAGTCTATCTTATTTTTTTCTTATGTTAGTTGAGTAGCAAGTACTTTCCCCACCAGTGTGTGTCAGATAAAGTCACTTTCCAGTTTAGCTTTTAATAGTAGCTTTTAGAATTCCATGAGATTGATTTAAATAACACATCCTTTGATAGCTAGAGGCTTGTGGCTGTTGTTTGCTATCTCTTCCAAATTGTGGCAATTTCAGAGAGAATGAAGGACTATATATTTATCCGACAACACTCATACTTATTTGATTCAGTAAACAGATTCATTTTCCTTGGTCACAAAGATCTCTAAATAAAGTGGATACAAATTTATGACTGTTTTACCATTTCCTTGATGCATTTATTTTAATAAAGCTGTCATATGTTTGTGTGTACAAGAGAGAGGGGTGGATTTTAATATAGTTTGAAATCTTTGATTCTAAGCAGACAACCAATCTGAAAATTAATTATAACAAATTTTTAAATAAATATAACAGTGGTAAATATATTCAGTTATTTTAGCTTTTCTCAATACCTTTTAAATTGAGAATATGTTAGGGCTTACTTGATGATTTTTGCTACTATATAAATCCTTGCTTTGCCTTAAAACAGAATGTATCTTATCCTTTCATCTGAGGATGTAGTGGTTGAAATTTATTATTCTAAGTCTTCTCTCAAATATCACATTGGTATTATGATCATTTTTCATAATATATTTTTTCTTTTTATTCTTTTTAGACTATAATGGAAATAAGGAAACCATTAGATTTTTCAAATTTCAGACTCCAACAAAAGCAAGGTTCAAAAAGTTCCTAAAGCATGGTAGTAGTCTTGGTATTATGGGGGGAGATGGTATTGAGAGAATCACTACTTGATTAGTGCTGTTACCTTGTATCACTGAAATTTAGCTTGCATCTTTGTCTTTTATAAACCTTTTAATTTATGATTTGAAAATTGAATTAAAATCAGTATAGTATTTTATTTTAAATTTTCTGTACTTTTGCTAATTCAATTCCATATATTTGTAATTTACAGTTCAGATAAGAAAGTTTCTTGAGAATTTCTTTTGTTTTTATTTTTCATTGTATCACTGGTTCTTTATTAAAGACAAAAGAAGTTGTGATACTTTAAAGAAAGACATGAGCTTGTTCTTTCCTATAAACTTGACATTCATTGATACCACAGGAAAAGTTAGCTGATTCCTTTATTAACTTTTTAATTTAAAGACTATCTCTTTTATTAAAGGGTTTAAGGAAAAATCAAAAATCATTGATTTGTGGATTTTTGTAATATAAACCCCATTCATCTAAAAAACTTTGTTGTAAAATTTCTATCTAGATGTAATTCCATCTAATAGCACATGTGACAAAAGCTGATAAAATTGAGGATATCTTGAGCAAGCACAGAGCAGCAATGCAATATATGGCACTTTTAGTAAATTTCAGAAATCATATTGTTAATTAAATTGGATCACACCCACATTGTTTTCTTCTTTTCCATGATTAGCAAATTTAATAGTTTAGGTGTAAGACCAATTTTTTTGAACAGAGGGTTTTGTTTTATGTGCTTTTTGTATTACCCCCTTAGAAAAGAAGGAAAAGTGTTTTCAACCTTTCTTAGGTGACTACTTTGAACTATAATGGCACCAACAGGAAATTGGAATACTTTATGGTTCATGTTACTCATGATTTTTACAGGAACTAGCAAAAACATAACTCTAAACATGACTCAAATAAGTCAATCATTGAGCAGAAACTAGTAAACTATGAACCAGTTGCATTAATTAATTGCTAAATCATTTCTCAAAAGCTAGTTAGACATAATAATACATATATACACACATGTACATATACACATATATTTACTTGAAGAGCAATATTTATATTTAGTTTGATTATATTTCAGTTAGATCTACATGTTTAACTGAAAAGTTATTCACAAATTACTTTCACCATAATTTATTTTCCATTTTGATTGTTAAGTCTCCATTTATCTGCATAGAAATACAAGTTTTACATAAACTTAAAATACCTTTTATTCCATGGTCTTGATTTTGGCTGTTTATTGAATGTTGAAATTGTGAAAATTCTGTAACATTCATCTGCAAAATGTATTTTAATTGCATTGCATCTTCAAAGTATGTTCCATGTGACAGCTAAAGATTAGATAAATCACAGAAAATAAATATCTACAGCAGTGAGGATTTATTATAGAATTCATATGTCATAGATCTTACTCTTCTAAATTGAAGAAACTTTACTCTCTAGAATACTCTTTGTGTTGATGATATTTTTGCTGGGATAGATTCCAATCAGATTTACAAAGTCAAAAGGTAAAAATTAGATAAGCAGAAGAACATTATTGTTTTGCCCTATATAATTTTTATCTATTGTTATTCACTGACAGATACCTATGATGAAATTGAAGAAAAGCAGTCTCAGAGAAAAAGAGTTAGAAATTCAAGCACCATAGGACCTTAATGAGGGACTTTACCATTCATTTCTTTCTACTATAAATATCAATCTTTAGTCACTTTAAACATCAGCACATGTATAGGTCACTTACAATAACACACCATAGGCCAACTTGTCATTAAGTACACCTTTTATATTATGAGAACTATATCTTCATGAAGAGATTTAAAATGTAAGAATTACACCCAATTAGCTCTAAAAAAATGTTGGATAACAGATTAAATAATGTATTCATTCTGTGTATAGTATAAGCATAAAAATATTAAAAAAACTGGTAGGGAATAGCCAAAATTAAGAAGGTAGAAAGTATGAAAAGGACTGATATGTATCTCTTCCTGTGTTAGGTAAGATTTTTTACTTATAGCTTATTAAATAAAGGCTAAGTAATCTAAGATCAAGATTGATTTGAGATAAGGTTTTCAATTATTCTGAATTCTACAGTACCATGATGAACAACAGGTTATTTCTGTGATGCTTGAAAACAACTACATTAAGAAGTGAAATCATACTTTAAATGATCTCAAATTCCATTATTTGTCTATGTTTGCAGGTCTGGCTGTGGATCATTTTAGTGAACGCATATACTGGGCTGACTTTGAGCTCTCCGTAATTGGTAGTGTTCTGTACGATGGCTCTGATTCAGTAGTCTGTGTCAGCAGTAAACAAGGTTTGTGAGAGGCTTTTGGTTTTATTTTTGTTATCGAGAGTATTCAATCATAACATCAATATAATTATGAAAGCTTTGCATTATGATTTTTCTTAAATTATGTCTCCTTTTTCTTTGCATTTCTTTTATTGATTAAAATGTTCATTCATACTAGAATATCAGAGAGACCAGGGCAGAGGACATTCTTGACTTGGAAAAACATGGGCCAGGCTGCCAGATTCAAAAAGTAATTTCCTTCTATGGATTCTGTGGTGTTCCATTTTGAGCAGGATACATCAAATAGTCAAGAGAAGAACATGTAGACCCTACTTTTTCTTTCAAATTTCAGTAACAGCATGCAGGAAACAAATTATTATATGTAATAGAACTTCATAGTAACCATCACTGGTACTGAAGGACCCCATTATCCATGTGAAAAACAGCATATAGAAAATGACAATTTCCTCTACTGCTGGCAACCACGGAATTCTAACTGTGGCCTTTGGGTACTGCACCCATTCTTATTTTTGCTTCTTCCTGTCTCATATTTTTACTCTCTCATTTTGTAGCTCCCTGCCGTCTCTCAAACTTTCCTAGTTTGACTATATCAGATGTCTCTACTGCGTCTATTTCTTTCCTGTGACTTTTTTCCTTCCCTCCCCTGTAACCCCTTCACATATTTACCTCAAGTTATTTATAACACAGACTTTCAGTCTTTATTTTGGCATATTGTATTTCTTAAATAAAGGATAACTTCCTTTTATTTGTTTATTATGAAACAGGGAAGCTGGAAAAATAATTGTATCAAATTTTCACGGTGCATCTCCCTAAACTGTATGATTTTTGTATCAATGACCCAGATGGAAAAAGTCTCCACGATTTTTGTATCAATTAACCAGATGGAGAAAGTTTACATTTCTGTACTATATTAAAATAATGTTAGCTTGTTTCAGCTTAAATGTACATTTTATTTTCTCAAGGAACACCGAAGAAAATATATAAACTTAAATGTTACTTTTTGTTTTATAACCTCTAGATCATAACATATAAATGTTTCTACTTGTTACAAATTTCAGTTACCAAAAGTTGGATTGATAGTTGTTTTGATAAAATGTCTTAAAATTATAGTCACCAAATGTGAAAATTGATGGTCACTATTATTTTTAAGCAACGATGTCATGTGAATGATGGCCATTTGCTAGTTTGTTTTCCTTATCCTGTTTCTAAAATACATTATAATAGTGTCAAAGATTTTTAACTCATGATTACCAGTCAGTCCACCATTCTATTTAATTACTAATTGGATCCAGAATACGAATTTAGAGTTTAATGAACTGCCTATTTTGGTACTACAAATGAGGTTAGCCTGTACCTAGATTTTTATTTGTTAACTGTATAGATGAAAAAAATTACTCTGCATATAGACCTCTAGCAAATGCTTGGTGATGTCGAATATGATTAAATTAATGATTGAAATGTTTTTCTAAATTCTGAGTGACATGCTTAGTATCTCTTATATCTCCACTTCCAAGAAATTAATTCCATCAACTTCTGAGCTAACATTAAAATATTCCAATTATGAAAGATTTTCTTAAAGATAATAAATAAGATTTTTCTAGGCTATCTTGGGTAAACTTTTTTTTTAATTTCAATATATGTATTACAGCTTTTATAATCTTATCTTTTTAAAATTCCAGGATTGTTACATCCACATAGGATTGATATCTTTGAGGATTATATATATGGAGCAGGACCGAAAAATGGTGTATTTCGAGTACAAAAATTTGGACATGGTTCAGTAGAGTATCTAGCTTTAGATGTTGATAAAACAAAAGGTGTTTTGATATCTCATCGCTATAAACAACTAGACTGTAAGTACAATATTTTTAAAAAGTTGCCTACATTTGTGACTGTTTTTCTTTTATCTATTAAAAGTGTACACTTCTGCCAGGCATGGTGTCTCATGCTTGTAAATCTCTGTAATCCCAGAGACTTGAGAGGCTGAGCTAGGAGGATCAAAAATTTGAGGCCAGCCTCAGCTACTACATGAAAAGGTCTGGGGAGGTAACTCAGTGGTACAGCGTACTTGAATCCAATCTCGTGTGTGTGTGTGTGTGTGTGTATTCCTTAACTATTTCAAGTTTTAACCCCAGTAGATTGAGTAAGTTTAATGTTAGTAACACCAGACTTTTTAAATTAGGGAAGCCAATATACATATAATGCCTAAGTTTCTATTTCTGGTTTAACAGGTATGAAAATGTTCAGCATTTGGCTGAGTATTTTGGAATTAAAATTAATTTTGTTATAAAAGTTATATATTATTTTATTTTCTAAGATACTGAAGGAGACTTTAGGCTTCTCTAGATGAACCAAGCAATCTGAGGAATTCATCATTCATTAGCCACTTTGACCCTTGTTACTGATAACCAAGTAATTACCATAGCATTAACATTCCAGTCTAAAAAATAGCCAAGAACTCTTTCCAACAGTTGTAATTTTATTTGATTTATAGTTTATGATTTATTATTATTATTATAGCTTTCCCTTATAGAAGGGAGTAGGAAAATAAATCACTGAGGTAATTATCCTGAAAAATATGTTTCAAATATGTTTTCAACTTCAGGTGGCTTTACTTTTAAAACACAGCCCTAGACTGCACTTCAGGTTCTAAGAGGAACTCTTACGCCAAAAAACAATTAGTCACAAGAAAGAGTGACAAAGTATAGATTTGAATAGATTCTTATTCCTTTTGGAAAGAATGATTTGGGCAACCGTACTGTTAATGAAGGGTAGTAATTTCTCTTCCTCTATAAAAGAAAAATATAACATCAAAATGAAATACGTGCAGTAAAAATTGATTTAATTTCTTTTTAATATTGCAAATGTATCATTTCACCTTATTGAATTTTATGTGTTTGAAATCTATTGCAAGTATACTTATATATTTCTTTGCTTTTTTTGTTTTGTTTTCATTAGTACCTAATCCTTGCTTGGATTTAGGATGTGAATTCCTCTGTTTGCTGAATCCTTCTGGGGCCACCTGTGTTTGCCCAGAAGGAAAATATTTGATTAATGGAACCTGCAATGATGACAGTCTGTTAGGTAGGTATTCTCCATTTTTTAGTAAATAATGAATTAGTCCTTGTGATAAATTTTTACAATTATTACTGAGCATAATTTCCTGTTCTTTTATCAATTTAGCTGCCAGGATATCAATGATTCTTGAAGTCTGTGTAAACTGCTCTCTCTGACAAAGACTTCCTATTAATTCATTCTGCATTTGCTCACAAACATTGAACACTTGAATGCACTGACTAAATCAGGAACTATGAAGTTACAGAATCAAAGACATTTTTATATAGCTCTTGTATTATAGAAGATAATTTTTTGGAGATGCCCTTCTGCTGTGGGTTTAAACCCAAACCCCAAATCTGATTATTTGTTCAATAAATTTATTTTAATACATTCCTATGGGCAAATGATAATTTTGAAAGCAGAGGTTAAGTTATAAACTGAATCTCAGTTTCTTTCATATAAAATCAGATTTACAACAAATACTATTACTTCTCTGATTTACAAATGTGTGGAGGGCTTCTGATCAAGGTATAACATTGGTTTAGAGACTAAGAACCAATTTAGAAATAAATCTGAGAAAACTCCTCATGCAGTTTATATTTGAGTAGCCAAAGTTTGGAATAAATGGCAAAAAAATTGAGTTTGGCAGAATTCCCTTCTTTTCTATTTCATGGAATAATTTGAGGGGGATTGGTATTAGTTCTTCTTTAAAGGTCTTGGCAGAACTCGGCTATGAATCCAGGCAGAGTTGGGCTTTAATTTGCTGGAAGGCTTTTGATGGCTGCTTCAATTTCATTACTTGATATTAATCTGTTTAAGTTTTCTATATCGTCCTGGTTCAATTTGGATAGGTCAGATGTCTTTAGGAATTTGTCCATATTTTCAAGATTTTCTAACTTATTGGAGTATACATTTTCAAAATAGTTTCTGATGATCCTCTGGATTTCAGTAGTGCCTGTGGTAATATTTCCTTCTCTATCTTGGATTTTAATAATTTGAAGGGTTTTTTTTCCATCTTTCTTTTTGTTATCTGAAAAAAACAATAAAATTTAAAATATCATTATAGATACAAAGTGTTAAATAGGAAAAAATAATAGAAAGAACAAACTAGGCTTGGCATGGTGGTACCAAACTGTAATGCCAGCAACTGGGAGTCAGAGGCAGGAGAATCACAAGTTTGAGGCCAGCCTCAGCAAAAGAGGAAGACTTTGTCTCAAAATAAAATATTAGAAGAGCCAGGGATGTAGCTCAGTGGTAAAGTGCCCATAGTTCATCCCAAGTATCAAAATAAAAAACAAAATTGTGTGCTATAAAAACAAAGGAAGCATCATTTCTTAAATATGGAGGTAGATTGACAATAAGCTCTCTCATATTGAAGACATTAGTCCTAATGTGAAAAATGCTTTTAAGAGAAAATAAAATCTATACTTACTAAATTTTATGTCACAAAACATATATACATATATAATATGTATTACATTTTATATATATTATATATAATACATAAAATTTCCCTTAGTTTTCATAAAACCCAATGATAATATAGTGATTTCTCATATTTTACTATATAAGAAAATTAAAGCATTGAGAGTTTAGTTAATAATTTTTTTGTTATCTGTGACCAAAACATCTGACAAGAATAACTTAGAGGAGAAAAGGTTTATTTTAGTTTATGGTTTCAGGAGATTCAGTTCATGATTGAGTGGCTTCATTACTTTGGTCCTGATATGTGACAGAACACCATGGCATAAGAATGTGGCAGAGGAAGTTGGCTCAGCTCTAGAAGCCACAAAACAGAGAGATAGAAAGGGGCTGAGGAGAAGATATACATTCCTAGACATGTTTATTTTATGCATGAAAGAAGGAAGCTTGTTTAAATACACACTTATGCAAGTCTAAAACAGTTTTGGAAATGTTTACTTCACCTCTACTTGAAAGGTGTGACTCCAGAAACTTCCTCAAACCTCACTCTTACGATTGAAAAGAAAATCTTAAATCTAATGAATGTTAAGTAATATTCAATTTGATCTCCATGCATTTAAGCCTTCATACTGGTCTGAAGTACTTCAATCAGGAATGTAAATATGTGGATTTCAGAACTGTTATATTAGTATTAGTATTTTAAAAAAATTGGAGTTGAGGGACTTTTCTCAATATGTTGCTTAAGCTGCTCTCAAAATCTTGGTCTCAACTGACCCACCTGCCTCAGCCTCTGAGTGCTAGGAATACTTGCACTAAATTTGCATGCCACCACACCAGATGGATTCTAGAATTATTGATTGATGTAGATAAATTCCAGTTTTCCTGACAACAATATTTTATATAGCCAAGTTTTATAGCTCTTTACAAATATTTTACTTTATCTAGTTGCTATTGTTAAATTATGAGTGCACTGAATATTTTTAATCTTCATGTAAGAAATTTGAAATTCAAATATTACTCATACTCTGGGAAGTATTCACCTGCCCTTTCCAACAGTTGATTATAATTATTGGAGCTTGACTTTTGGTGATAATTTAGTTATTGACAAAAGCAGCCCTCTTTTCCATTAAAGAATTATTATTATAAGTTTTGAAATGATACAATCTAAATTCCATTTCATTAAACAGTATTATATTTTAAAATTTCTGTTGCCTAATGAGGCATAGTATAACAATATGCATTCATCGATATGTAGGGATTTTGAATATCTATATATACATATAAAAACTACAGGTGAAAATTAGTCTCCCCATAATAATCCTAAATATGATAATAATGCCTTAAATATTTATCTTCACTATTCACAGAGCCCTATTAGAACACAATTTGTTGAATGATTTAGAAAAGATATTTGGAAAGTTTTGAATTAAGCAAACATTTTCATTTTAGAAATTGTTTTTTAAAAAATCTCATCCTATATTCAATTATTTTCTGGAGACTGCCACATGCATTTACATAGGCATCTAAGACTTTTTTTGTTAAAAACTAACTTGCCTGACACGGTGGCACAGGCCTGTAATCTCAGAGCCTTGGAAGGCTGACGCAGGAAGATCAAGAGTTCATAGCCCACCTCAGCAAAAGCAAGGCACTAAGCAACTCAGTGAGACCTTGTCTCTAAATAAAAAAAAAAAAAAACAAAAAAACAAACAAACAAACAAACAACAACAAAAAAAACCAAACAGGGATGAAGATGTAGCTCAGTGGCCAAGTGCCCCTGAGTTCAATCCTTGGTACCTCCCCTGCAACAAAAAACTAACTCACCTCTCTATTTCCTATTATCCTCATGTTCCCATTTTGTTGTCCTGATCAGAAACTGAAGAATCATCCTAATTTTCCCTTATTTTCTTCAGAAATTACTGATGTGATGCCCATTTCAGAATTATTGTTAGAATAATCCCACATTTACTCAACTCACATTATTCTATTTGGGGGCATCATGTGACCTAGCTAGAGGATTTAAATGAAGTCCTCATGATCTCCCTGCCTTCAGTTTAACACCTGCCACTACATTCACTCTCAGCCTTCTTAGATTTCTACTTCAAGTTTTCTACATTACTTTTATGAAAAAAAAAATAATAAAACATTCAATGACATTCTGTTATTCCTACTTATCTTTTTAAGGACACTTACCTCTTCTAATTTCTTTCCTCACACTCTTTAATCCAGGTCCTTGCACAGAAAGTTTCATTCAGTTCCTCAGGTGCTCACCTCCTGACATGCATAGATGTTACTTTCCTTGAGCACTGTACTCAGCATTCCTGGTGGGCACTCATGAAACAATTCAGACAAATGTCTCATGTTTATTTTGCCAAATAAGTGCCTTACCTGCTTGCTGAAGTTTAGCAATACATCCTCTAGACCCAACTTTAAGCTTTTCATCTTTCTACTAGATATGAGCTGGAAGTCAGATTGTCTTTTGTGTTTATATGTATGTGGTATATACTTAGGTACTTAGTATTTACAAATTTTGGCATTTTAATATTTTTCCAACTTAACAGAAAATCTGAGTTAAGTTGTATTTTGTCACTAAGTTCCTTTTATAGTATGTATGTAAATGAGACTTAGGTAGGTTAACTTGTATGTTTAATAAAGTGACCAAATGAGGCCATAAAGACAGGTTTTATTACACTTTTCTTATTTTCTTTATATTATATACATTGCCTTATGAGTAAGTCCTTCTTATAAACGTAAAATTTTGGAATATCAATCTGATACTTACACATATAGAAAATAAGTCATTGAAGTTAATCCAGATGTTCTTGTGATCATTACAGTGGTACAGTCAAGCCTATGTCACGCATGGGCCAATGTACTTTGAGTGATAAATAAAGGCTTTATTTATTTCATGTAATTTTACCATGTAAAAAATACAGCTTTAGCAAAGGGCATATTCTAAAACAGAATGCTTTTTAACATATTTTCAGTTTTGTTCCATTGAATATTGTATCCTGCTCAAAGTAATACAGTATATTTCTAATGAAGGACAGGCAGGTCAACACACACATAAAAGTCACTTGGAAAATGATTATAAATCAATATTTATTTTAAATCATACTAATATATTGTTTAAGATGCTTTTGTATACCCCTAAATGATCATTTCTTATTCTCAGGCAAAATCTTATTTTGTAGTAGATAGGTTATGCCAAAAATTTAGGAAAAAAATGTTCCATAATTTCTAAATATTGTTTTTGACTTATCATCATCTTGCACCAAATCTGAGTGGGCTTCTAGTTTGGCATATTTTGTATTGTTAGTGAAGACTGACATCAAACAGTATCTTTTCATTTAAACATTTCTATAATATAAAGTATATACAGACACATAAACATATACACCATAGGATGTGGTAGTGTGTTTGTATGTATGTGGATAGAGATGCTAAAATATATCCTAAATATTTCAACTTGATTTATTATCAATTACTACTATGAAATAGATAATGTTTTCTCAAATCCAAAAGAAAACTCCTTGGTAGTGAAATATATTACTTTTATAAACTTTAACTGCAGTTAGATTCATTATTTAATGCAAGGTAATTTTAAGAATCGGTTAATAATGCTTGAAGCTTGAAACAAAAAACAATTTAAGGTTTTTATTCACTATCCAATAACTAGAATCTATTTCTCTGTTTTTAGCTATTATTTAATTTTTCCCAACATTTATGTTTATGTTAGTTTTTTCATGAAAAAAAAAAATAAGATTCTAGGATTAAAGTAAGTTTGTTTATTTGAACTATCCTTACTAAATCGTGACCTGAACAAAATGCTCACCTGCATCTTTCTTCCAACCAGATGATTCCTGCAAATTGACCTGTGAAAATGGAGGGAAATGTATTTTAAATGAGAAGGGTGATATGAGGTGTCATTGTTGGCCTAGTTATTCCGGTGAAAGGTGTGAAATCAATCACTGTAGCAGCTACTGTCAAAATGGGGGAACTTGTACACCATCAGTTCTAGGTAAGCATTTGAGTGCCATTGTATTTTCAAATCATTTGCATTTTTACTTCCTTATGAAAATATAAGTGAATACTTAAAACTGCAGATATAATCCCCGATGTCTTGAGAAAATTAGTAAATTTTAACAATAAATTAACAAAAATTAAAATTAATATTTATTTCAACAGTGGCATTTTTTTTTTTTAAATTCAGTATCTCTATGGTCAGGTCACAAAATTTAATTATAATAATGAAAATTACTATGTTGAGTGTATATTGCATGACAGTCAGTGCTTTTAGATAGTTTCACCATGACCCAGAATGACTTTAATGTGCCAGTTTTCCAAGTCTTACATGTTTAACTTCAAAGTTCATATTTTTTTGTTGCAGTTTCCCTAAAAATAAAATTCAATTGTTATTGAAAATTAGGTTCATTTAAATGAAAATAAACTATACCAAAACACATCTAAGATCATCTTGATTCTCATCTTGTAACTAATGTATTTCAAAGTGTAGTATATAAAGTTACTACATGTTAGTGAATTAATAAATATTTCACTTATCAATTGAGATATTTATTAATCTATGCAATAACCCCCTTTATAAAAATATTCTCTATGGCACATAAGTTAACATTGAATATGTTTTCCTACTGACTTGTATTAAATTCAAAATATATTCCCATGAGAAAAAATAACCCCAATACATCATAAAAATCTAATTTTTAAATTCCAATATTCAGTGCAAGGGACATTATGCAACTATTAAAGTGCAATCTATGCACATTTAATTTTAGTACCATAAATGCAAATTTAGTTAGTCAAATGGAAAATCAATCTATATGATCTTCACATTCACTACATGGTTAATTTATATCTTAGAGTTATTTCTGTCTGTATTACTTATGGTGTTCTTTGAAATATTTAGCATAGTGCCATCTGAAAGAGTCACATGAAGAGTTTCTAATGGAGTTTAGAGAAACCAAGTTGTTTTTGATTTGCATTCTAATAGTGAAAGTTTGGTAGTTATGTCTTTAAATATTCTTGATTTATGATTAATTAATAATTAAGGTATTCTAAGTACTCAAGAGCATTCTGGAAATATATTTATAGTTTGATTGAAAGGCACTAGGAATTTTAGCACATATCTTCATTCTGCTTAAGGGAAGCTTCTTCATACATAGAATACATTCTACTGCTGTAGGAGGAATTATAGTACTGGTTCCTTTATCAAAAATGCAAATGAGAATACAAGTTCAACAAATGTGTGTGTGTGTTTGTATTTTAGTAATATGCTTATCATTTCCTTTAGGAAAGAAGCATTTCTTGCCAAATGATTTGTTTAGGATATTTAATTATTTAATTGGTCACAAAATTTTCTTATTAAGATAATGAAAATCAATCATTGGGTTGTAGTGAGATGATTTACTTATAATTATCTTTAGTAACATTTAATCCAACTGAACCATTTGATGTTCCATACTATGGCTAACCATTCAACTTGTGAAGAATCCACAAGAGCAAATCTCTAGAAAGCATTGGATCTGCTGACTTATTAATGAATCTTGAATTGCATGTAGGCATAGCATGTTTAACATTATGTTCAAATCATTTGTCCAGACCTTGCTGCATTCTTAAAATCTGTAACATATCAACTTTATCTATGTATCCAAATATTTAGATATTGAGTTCTATAGATGATATGTTCAGGAAAATTGCATTGCAGATTACCAGTGTTTAGTGAGTTCTCGTAGGAATTCAATGTGAGATATTGCCATGTAATATATTGTCTTACAAAATTCAGTAATTATTAATAATGTGATATCCAATTAAGTCATTTACAAAGCACTTTTCACTTTTAAAAAATATAGTTTTATAAAAACATTGTTTGGTATTACAGACCAGAGAACCTCATTATGTCTACACAAATGTTAATTTGTTAAGAAAATCCCAATGGGCAATTCATGGATTTATTCATTGTTGGTTTACTTACGGTTAAGCCTTTTGGCAAATTCCTGTGTGGACGCTATATAAGTTGGGTTTGGGCAGCATTAATTAAAATTTATAAGTTTATGACAGTTGTATAGGACAATAATAATTGAACAAAGAATATGCCATCAGTTAATTAAAAGCACACATCTGAGAGGCATAATTAAAATTTTGCTTGTGGGAATGAGTAAGAACACTAAAAATAGATCATATGAGTTATATTAATGTAGAACAGTATTAAAAATGAAATATTTTGACATTTATTATATGAATAAGGGTCCATGTAGTTCGCTTATATGACCTGTTAATAGGAGGATATATTTAAGATAAAACTTGCCATGAGAAAAACAGTGGAAGTCAGAGTAAAGCATAGTATTATTCAATCATTCTATTATTGAAAATATTGAATAATTTATGAATGTTTTATGTATCGTGGATATCATTAACACATTTATGCAATTAACATCTATATTTGCATTTAATTTTACTTTCATGAATACTTATCCTCTAAGGTATACTCGACCTGTTTGATATTTTCCTTACTCTTACAGGCCTGCTATTTAGACTTTTAATGATTTTAAAAAGAGGAATCAGGGTTACCTACATAGTTGATTTAGGGTAATGGAACTAGAGTGTTTGTAAATTGGGACAACAAACCCAAACACTTCCAATTCCAAAGTTTGGAATTTTGCAGAGGAGAAAGGCAAATCTTACTTTGGGAAGTCAGACACAAAAGTGGGACTGACTCCCCAAAGGTAACAGTATAATTGTGTACGCTAGGCAATAGTTTAAGTGATGAATATAACAGGAAGACAGGAGAAGCCCTTTGTGTAGCTCTCTGTTTCTACATCAGTGGGCTTTGTCAGTGAAGGTTTATTACTAGAAATGAAGCAGAAGGATAAAAATGGACCCTGTTGTGGGAATAAAATCTTGTTCTATGATGGGAGGGGCCTTTATAATAGGAGGTGGGTAGATGGGGAGAGCTTTCCTTCTTAGTCATTCAGGAGTTTTCTGTCCAGGCAACTGTCCCAAATCAGTGGATAGATTTACTCAAAGACAAGTTACAGTAATAACTCTTGGACACTCAGTAACATCATGGAACTTATGATGAAACATGAACTGAAGCCTCTCAAGTCACCTAGGTGCCTAGTATGTAAAGTCAAAATCACCTAATTGGGTATCAATACATAGTAAACATATTTAAACTATCCTCTCTTTCATATTTTATTTAAATGAGAGTGATTTTTTTCTTTTAAATTAAACTTGGCGTTCTTGTTTCCTTAACATAAATATTAATTAATTATGTTTGGGAAGTCCTAAAGCTCAATATTTAGCTCTACTCAGTTCTTTAAAATTCAAGAGAATAACCAACAATGTTAAAATTTTAAAAATAATAGTATATAAATTAATAAGTAAAAGACATTGGAATATATGATTCTTACAAGTAAAAAATAAAGTATAATAGGAGGAATTTGAGAAGCAGTAACTAGAGGGAGAATCCACAGCCATGAAAGAGCCAGCATTATTAAATTAATACCAGAGGAAAATGTTAAGAATCTAAACCTGTAGCAAGCAATTTTTGAAAACTTCAGTAAGAGTTTAAAAATGTTTCAATATTCTTTGTATAAATAATGTCACTTTTAGAAGTATCCCCCAAGGATCATGTAATAATAGTAATAATAATAATAATAATAATAATAAAGCACAGAATATAGAAGTAAGCATATTCAATAGTGTGATTTGTGATATTATAAAATTGGGAATAAATCCTCAAAATCTATTAAAATATGTAAAATATGACATGTCTAAAATATATATGAAATACGGCATGTCTAAAAGATGACCATTTTGTTACAAATAATAAGCACATTCACAATTATATTTGATAATATAGAAAAAAATTACATTTACTTTAAGACAAGAAGAACAATATATGAAAATGCTAAATAGTATGAGCCCAATTGGAAAAAAATCCGTATATGAAAGTTACTCTGAAAGTTTGATAAAATAAAATATGGTAAGTTAATTAATCAAACAAACATTCACCAACTACATTAACCTGAGGACAATGTAGACCTTAAGCAGAAATAATAACACGATTAGGTTTGAACTTTGGAAATATCATACCAGCTGCAGTATGGTGAATGAATGAGTGTGAGATAAGATTAGAGGGAGGGAAAACAATTAGGGCCTGTTATGATGCAGAAACAAGTGTAGCCCTCTTGCAAGCGGAGGCAGTGAGATTAAGAGAAATTATGGAGTTGAGCATACTAAGAAACTTTAAAAGTAGTGTGTACAAGAAAGGTGAAAGGCTGGGAGTGAATGGTAAGAGTTTAAAGCATACAGCAGAGAATCTAAATCTCCTGCTTGGTTATATCTGTGGATAGCAGTGTCATTTACCAGGAGAGGAAACACAGGAAAAGCAGAGTTTTTATGGGAAATATGAAATGGATTTTATCTGAGGTGCCGGTGGGACCTCCAGGTAGTGACATGTAACATGTGATTAGAAAACAGTTCTGGAGAAATTGCAGGGCATATGAAAGAACCAAAGGCAATCATTGCTGGCCATTATTATACAGACCTCCATGTTGGTTGAGTGTATTTTCACTTCCTCCACTGGTCTAGAAACATCAACAGTTCAAGGACCATGAACAATTCATTTTAGTGTAGTATGGTCATTCATAATTTGGAATTGCAACCACTAGCACTACCTGAAAGGAATCATGTAGATTTTGTTACAGTCTCTTAGTTTTCCTGATGTTGCTCAAAAAGAGTCTGTTGTTTCACTTCTGGTAATCTGTATCCTAGTGCTAGGGTTGGATGTGGTTGGTCCCCCCAAAGCTGATGTTGACTCCTACTTATTCAGTGCAGTGGTGTCAAAATGTATGGCTTTTGGGAGATGATTAGGTCATAGTGCACTATCTTCACAAAGGGATTAAGGTCTTTCTCCAGAGACTGGGTTATGTCTACAAAGACCAGATAGGGTCTCATGGGATTAAGGTTGGTCTCACAGAATTGGATTAGTTAGTGTGAGAACAGGTATTATAAGTCAAGTTTGCTCTGTCTTGCCATTTGATATCCTGTACCGGGAACTACAGTGTCCCACCAGCAAGAAGGTACTCACTGGATGTGGCCCTTTGACCTTGAGCCTCCAGAACAATGAGAAGAATAAATGTTTATTCATTATCATTGACTAGGTCTGTGATATTTACTTGCATAATAGAAAACACACATGAAAGTTCAAACTTTAAAATATGTATTTCAAAATTAAAATAATATCCTCATGTTGTGTTGTTTTTCTAAAAAAATCCATATATAAAATGTTTATCTAAGGAATAGTTCCTTCTCTTCTTTATCTCTGTTTTCTAAATATTCAATTACTTTTATTATTAAAAATTAAAATAACAATAAGAATTATTAGAAATTAAAATAACATAATTATGACTGTCAGGATCATGAAAGTATGTGTATCTACTTACTAGGTTACAATCTCTGTTCTCTCTCTTTGAATCCTCACAACAAAACTATGAAAATAAGTTTCTCTCTAATTCTGCTGCTGGCTTCATGATTCACAGTTACTGGTTCCTTTGGACCATATGGTGAGAGCAATACTAAATTATTCAATCTCATGACTCTCTGAGCTAATGTCAGAAGGCTCGAGTTAGCTTACTTATATTCACAGAAAAGACAAAAATGCTTCAGTGTTGTTTCCACAATGCTGGTTGAAAATGAACTTTCCAGAAGTATAAATAGATTGTGACCTATAATTTGAAACATGTCAGAATATATTAAGGATTGCCTGGGAGGGAAACGGAGAAAGCCCACAATTCTTCCTTTTCTTTGTCAGGCTTTGTTGAATAGTTCTCTGTTATCTTTGTGATACTTAAGACGACTCGACAGCTATAGTCAACTTGCTGAAATTATTTATAAATGGGCACTCACTTTTAGTCCAGAAAAACAGTATATTAAGTGGAAAAGTAGAATGTCAAATCTCCTTATCAAAAAGACTAGCAATTTTTTAAAACATTCAGAACTTTTATCTCTTGAATCTAAGTCTGAAGTCCAGACAGATTTTATAGAGTGTAGTCTTGGGGACAAGAAGACAGGAGACAGGCTTTTGGATTGCAATTTTGTAACTACCTGAATGATGCTGTGGTGATTTGTCTCTCAGTTTGTTATTTCTTGTCTGTATAAAGGAACAATATGTGAGGCTGTGGCTACTGTCCAAATACTAAAGATGTTGTAAAAAGTATGTCACATTTAGATAGTATTTTTTAAAAAGATGTTAAATGTAAACATTTATAAACATGTTCTGAAGTTTAAATGTCATGTATATACTGCTATTGCATATATTCAATGTGTTCATCAGACCAGTGGAACTAAACATTGATTCTGCATATAGGAAACATTATCAAATATCATAACTATGGACAAAAACTTAAGAGTATCAGACTGACTCAACAAATACCAGTTTAAACAGGGTAAGAGGTATGGTCCATGTGGACAAGTGACTGAATATGAAAACTTGCTTAAAAATGAGAGTAAATTTATAATGACCCTAGCATACATCTAGAAATAATAAGTGGTCATTACCTTGCAGGAACTTTAGATGGAATTGCATCCAATAGCAATCAAGCACATATTTTCAAGGACTATATACATATTGAAAAAAAGCCAATATTGAGCAGGAAGGTCATTTTGCTTACTTTAAGCTATTCAACATTGATGAAATCATACCACAGAGAAGCATTTTATAATCAGCTTACAAACAGTTTATCAAATAAATCTAGGTTTTAAAGACAGACACTCACTAATATTACAGAAAGTTATTGAAATATATCATCATAATACAGTTTTATAATATTCAAATGTAAACATTGTTTTTGAAAAAATGTGTATCTAAATTGATTGACACATTACTTAAGTAGGAACACTCCAAAATTTTATTAGCAGGTTGATAGTTATTGCCGTATTCAACATAGTATAATATTTTGGAAATTTTATAAACCTAATTACTCTTATCTTTATTATAATGATTGCTATATTCTGAATACTTAATAAATATGAAGATCTCTGATAAATTTCTTAGGTAAATGATTTAATTTTTATGGCTGTATGATGTTTACACTGTGGTATCTTTCAGATGTGAGCTAGAATGGGTAATGGACTAGAAACAGAGCCTATGTTATTCCAAAGTCCGTGCTCTAAGACGTTGCCTGTTATCACTGAAAACTGGCAAGATGACATTGTCTGCCCACATCAGAGAAGCAGCTGACTATGACTATAGAACTAAAAGTGGCATATAGTTAAACAGGCCATTTATCTAGAGATACACTATAACTAAACTATAAAATGTTAATGCTTTTTAACAGAGATGAATGATAACCTTTATGATATCCATGTAGTTACTTGTTGAAATAATAGAAAAGAGTGTATTATTTTATATATATTTAAAAATATGCTACATTGAGACAATATAAGTGGACTGGCTAATTATTCTTTTGGGCATACTATATTCACAAGGGGGAAAATAAGCAATGAGATTCCATATGAAGCTTCCTAACAAAAGCATATACACAGTTAAGGTTAAATAGTTTAAGTACTAATAACTTGTCTAAAAATATCATCAATACCACTGATGAGGAAGCTGCCAATTATTGGTTCTTACTATGTGGCAGGCATGTGTCACATGTTTTGCCTACAGAAGGTAGGCACTGCTGGTGACCCCTTATACAATAACATGCAGAGAAGAAATATAAGTTGTCTAAAGCCACACAATTTGATTATCAAAAATAGTTCATTTACAACCTTGCATGATATAAAAAAATTATTTGCTTCCTTTAAATATTATCTCTGAAATATTTTCTAATCAGTCATTTTTACTGAGACTATGATTTTAGCTATGAAGGGACATAAAATGTGAGATTTAAAGAACACTACAAGATTCTGGGACATTTTCTTTTTTTTAAATAAACAATATACTATTTAATTTTGTCAATGTATGTTCATTAACTATATTTATTTTAATTATAGGTGACTAGAGATTTTAGTTACACCTTATTTAAGATTAGCTAATGTTGTTTATCCCGTTATATTGCAACAGTTTAATACTAATTCAATTTGTAGTATTTTGTTTACTAGAACACTTTAAAACATATATGCATCTAATTTTTATTTTTCTATGAACAGAAGTATAAATAAGTGAAATTAAATTCCTCATGTGGTGTGCATATGTATGAGGATCATCTAGAGAGAAAGAACTAGTAGTTCATAGATAGATAAGAGGAGATTTATTATGAGAATTGGCATATATGTGTATAGATGAATCATATGAGCCTCTGAAAATTGAAGAATCAGGAAATTCATGGTGTAATTCAGTCATAGTCTAATGGCCTGAGAACTAGAGGAGCCAATGCTGTACTTCTGTTTCGATGCTAATGGCCTAAGCAAGGAGTGAGGGGAAGAAAGAATTCTGTTGAAAGTCTGGGAAATAGCCCCCAAACCAAGAGCTCCAAAGTCCAAGGGAAGAAATAGATGACCGAGCTTAAATTTGCCTACCTCCACTTTATTTTTCTATGTAGGCCTTCAGTAAATTAAATGATACCCACCAATCCTGTTGAATGTGAATCATCTTTACTCAGTCTACTGATTTCAATGCTGATCTTTTCTGAAATATCCCCATAAGCACACCAAAAAATAAGTTTTATCATTTTTTGGGAATCCCTCAGCCCAGTCAAGTTTATACATGAAATTAATCATGGGAGCATATATATGTCTTAGCAAGATATTTTGCATAGAAACATCCAGTGTGACTTTTGAATATGGACTAAATATAGTACTAGAGGGAAAAAATATATATGTCACTGAGAATGAGGGTTAATGAGAAGAAGAATGTTCTCTTTTGGAGCATGGGAAGAGTTATGTACCTACAGAGCTATCAAAGATATTCACATTGGATGATACAAACAGGAATTAAAATGATAGCATTCAGATAGATAATTGTTGAAGCCATATAATTGGTTAATATCACCAGAAATACATATGGAAGAATGTTTTTGAGATGAAAAGAGAAAATATTAAAATAATCATAATATAAGCAGTGTTAGAAAAAGATAGCAGTATCAGTGTTAGTGTTCTAGAAGCCAAATAGAGAAAGAACTTCTAGTTAGCATGTATTATACAATTAATGGGGAAGTCAAAGAGTACAGTGATTTTGAAAAAAATCAGAATATTTGACAGTGGAGAGAAGAGAGGTAAATTTTAAATATAACAGAAATATTCAGTAAATGCAAAACCACATTACTCTTTTGTTGGGGGGTGGGGTGGGTACCAGGGGCACCTAACAACTGAGCCTCATCCCAAGCTCCTTTTTTATATTTTATTTATTAGACAGGTCCTCTCAAGTTGCTTAGGGTCTCCTAAATTGCTGATGCTGGCTTTAAACTCGAGAATCTCCTGCCTCAGCCTCCTTAGCCACTGGGATTTCAAGTGTGGGCCACCATGCCCAGCAAACACCTCATTTCTTAAACCTTTCTTAACACTAGAGAATCAGTATCAGTTTTCATTACCATATATCCATATCAAGAGATCTGGCCTCTCTTCTGAGAACACAAGAGGAAGCAGTATATCAAGACACATTATCTTGTAAATTAAAAAATAAATACTCCAAACCCAGTGAGATATTGGATTGTGTATTTCACTTTGTCATGTGTTGTTAGAATAGGAAGTAGGGAATGTAATTATCTTTTGAATTTTAGAGATGTATCAAACCTTGCAGTTTGACAAAACATGTATTTAGCAAATATTATGTTTGCCTTCTTTTTATATTTGTTTGTTGTTGCTGTGTGTTCTTTATTTTAAAAGTGGAATTGAACATATTTAGAAGCTAAAAAGAGGAAAAGGCACATCATTCAAAGTTTAAAAGTATTGGAGTCAGTAAAGTTGATGGAGAATTGTGGCTCTATCCTAATGCCAGCATAAAAATAAATTCCAATTTTATTTTATTCTCAATAAATAATGGAAATAAATTGTGTAATATAATATACATTTCAGAATGGTTTACATAAAATATTACAGTGCCATTGTAAGTATGATTGAATCACTGGATAAGTCATGGTTAAAATGATGAATGTCATTCAATAGAAAAAAAATAATAATCTGAGCTAAAATGTCACTGAGTACTTCCTATGTGTATAATACAGTTAGAAATGATTTGCATGAATTATATTATTTATTCTTTGTGATTATACACAACAAATCCATGCAGTAGGTATTATGATTATCTCCAGTTTATATACAAAGTGACAGAGAGGTGATATTTGCTCATGGTTCCACATTGACAGACCATGAATCTAGGCAGTCAGAGAAGCTACTCTCTCAATATCCATGCTTAGGATGCTACAGAAACAAGACAGATTTAGAGCCAGGAAACAAGGCTGATTTAGTGCCAGGAAACAGTTCCTCCTACTCCTTCCTTAGGTCAATTGACACTTTTTCTGATTAGGCTCTCCTTGTAGACTGCCAACTCCCCAACTTGCCAGATACATCACTGCTATAAATTTTTTATTTAATCATCCTACCATTGCTATTTCCTTTTCAAATATCAAAATCAAGTTCTGCTACCTAAAAAAATACTATAATAACAATAATCTTTGGAAATTATTTCAGTGCAACTTTTTAGGGTACACCCAGAAAGATTCTTGAAAATGTTAGTAGGAGCATATTATACAATTCTTTAGCAGATGATTCATTTCTCATCAACAAACAAAAGATCTCCTGTATCGGTACAATTTCAGTTAGATAATATTCCCCTTAATGTGAAGATTTTACTTATCAAAAAGAAAATTTGTCTTCAAAGGAAGACAGATGAAGATCTTTTGAAAATAATTTGGCTGAAATCTGGATGACATGGGGCATATGCTAGCTAGGGACAACCTGGTCAGACTATTCTAGTTTCAAAACAGCTTAGATGAAAGTACCAAACCTACAGTGTCATTTCCCTGAGTGACAGGTGTAGGAATTTGAAAATAAGTCAGTGGTTTGTTTACTTTTTTCAAACCTTTATTGCATTACTCTTTTTTTTCACTCCTGATTTAAAAACAAAAAAACCCCAAAACAACAACAACAACAACAAAACTAGTAATCAATATAGAAAACCATGAATTTACAGTATTTACATCCTACCTCACTGTGCCACTTTTCATGATCATTCTAATGCAGTTGGATTTCTACTATATTTGTGCACTGTTTGTTTCAAATTTAGCTCAGGTTAATTTGTATTAGTGTTTACATGCTCTATTTCTCTGTAGGTCATTCAGGAGCTCTTATGGAAAAAGAGGAATTAATTCTTTTGTTCTGCATTCTTATTTTCCTAGGTAACCATGTTCCAAAAATATCCACCTCTTCACCCAATGCCACCTTTGTTCTCTTGTCTGTGTCTATTTTTTACTCACTAATGTGCCAGAGAGTATATTTTGTTTCTATGTCAACAAAAACTAGAAAAACTTGTACCACCACAAGGAAAATATGTAGCTAAAATTTAGTAAGCAAGTTCTTTTGGCAACAGAAATAATGAAGTTACTCAGCTTTTAACCTAAATAAAATTTGCCTTCTTTCTCAAGCTATTAATAGGCATTTATCTGCTGCCAGACTAATAACATTTATAAATCATAAGTTTTAGAGCAATGCTACTCACTGTAAAATACATATTACTTTGTTCACTTAGAGCAACAATTTCTAGCATTTTTGATTATGTAGAATCCTTTCAAAGTGAAATTAATTGGAAAATTTTAGAGTTTCAGTTTATTCTCCAGGAAATGCAAGTGAATTTTATTTGCAAGTATTTTATTCACTTAAGAATACTGCTCAAAATGTAGGCTTATCCTTAGATAGAGAATTCAAGGCAATAGAGACAAATTATGACTTTTTCTACTTCAGGTCTTGGCAAGCCTGACATTTGTGAATTTCTCTAACCACCTTAATTATGCTTCTAGGTCTACAAAGACAAGATTGGAGATGACTAGTATAATCTCTAATGCTTGTTAACTGAGTGACTTTGTCTGAGTTCTATTTAAATGGAAACTACACCAGAATTTCTTCATTATCTTTCATGTTTTTTTCTTTACTTTTTGGCAAACTCTAATGGTCATTCTTTATTCCTACCAATGTTTTCTGTCTCTTCTACAGAGCTAGTTCTGCATTCTATTTTCTACTCAGTCTTTAACCAGCTGAATGTTAGAGACATTCTTAATGGAACAGTTAACCATTTGTATTCCAAACATTTTAAAGGATTGCTCACTTTAACTCTGCTGTTAATTCTCACAGAACAAATAAAAATATTCAAATATGATTCATCAAATTTTTATTTGTAAAATTTTCATTAAACTTCTAAATTATCTTCTTATTCCCCGACTTTAAATAGCAGTCCCTCGTGAGTAAATATAAAAATTATGGAAAATAATACTTAGTTCTTATGTACTAAACAGAGCATGTATATTTAAATCAAATAAATAATAAATAACTAATGTTGATAAATCCAATCATTATGCATGACATGCCTACTTTAAAGTTGTAAAAATATTTACTTATAGTGAGTATAGGATAAGTCCTTATGTAAAATAGGCACTGGTTGTTAGCTAATGATTAAAAACTGGGAAATATGATTATCTATATTTTATATTCTAATTGAAATATAACCTGTATTACCACATATGGGTAGACTGAAAATAATTGAAAAGCAAAATAGTCATGAAAGAGAATCACAGGAATGATATAAGAAATTAAGGATTCAAAATGTGTGTGCAAGTATAATTATCCATAAATGATCTTTGAGTATTTGTTAGCTTCTAACATAAGCTTCCTTGGACATATGGGGAAACTATAAACTAAATTAATGGTGCATTAATTTAATGCACCCTTATTCTCTACAATTCCTCTAAAGAGGTTTTGTTACTGTATAAAGTCTCAGGACAAATCATGGACAGACATCGACCAGAAACTTGACTTCCCCATTCTTATCCAGTTACAACTCCATCAATATAAACCACTTTAGTCTATTAATATGCTGTTGATTTTTCATTGTTTTTCCACAAGGGAGACCCACCTGCATCTGTGCACTGGGGTTCACTGGACCAAACTGTGGTAAGACAGTCTGTGAAGATTTCTGCCAAAATGGAGGGACCTGCACTGTGACTGTTGGGAACCAGCCTTTCTGTCACTGCCGGGCTGAGTACACTGGAGACAGATGTCAGTACTGTAAGTAAAAGCACCCTCCGGGACCCTGTTTGGCAGCATGTTTTATGTTTGCATTAGCTCATCTTCATTGCCTGCATCTCTGCTCCCTCCAATATCTTCACTGTGGCCACCCTCACTTTTTCAGGTTGTATTCCTCAAACCCTAATAATTATTTACCTTGTGTCTCACTCTTCTTTTAAAGATTTTATTATTCTTCCTCCCCAGCTTAGTTTTCATGGTCCATTATTATAATCATTGCCTTGTATACATTCTCAACTCACTTGGTCCCTCTTCTCCCCTACTGCATTTTCCTGGGGGTGGGTTGAAGGGTTGAGGGGGAACCATGGTTATTACTCTCAGTGTTTGGTCTCCCCTGAATTTGCACTTCACAGATGAAAGCAACTACAGAAAAACATATAATATATAATAAAACATGTAATATATAACATATAATATATAAAAACATATAACATATAATCAAGCCTGCTGATTGCATGTAAACTTTTATTAATAATCTCAGATGGAAACTCACTATAGCCTTTACCATATTTCATAATCCATCAATCCTCTATCCTAGCTGTCTACATGACACCTTCTCTGTTCTCCTCAAATTTATGATAATCTCCCCAATCTGTGTTTAGCTGAGATACTTGCTTTCTATCTCATTGATAACAAGCAGAAACCATCTGAAGAGAGTGGCCACAGGATCCTGCCATTCTATTCACCAGTCTGATTTATCCTGTGTTTACATGCCTGCCGTTCTTTTTATTACCAGAAGCCCTGTGCTGAATTTAGTCCTATATTCTCCATTCCTGCTGATCATTCAGCTCCTTATGGATGTATTTCCTGCAATTGTATTCCCTTTCCATAGTTATTTCTATAAAAGCCTTCCTTATTCCCATATATTTTTCTATTTACAATCTAATTTTACTCATCTCCTATTCAATCTTTTATTTAATGATAGCATTAATTTAATGCACCATTATTCTCTATAATTCCTCTATTACTGTTTTTCCTTTGACTCTACTTCTGTCAAGCTTTGGTCTTTATTGTTCTGCTGAAACATCTTTTATGCAAAGTCATGTTGATGGATTTTGCTTACATCCTCTTTGTTGCTCTCTAAGGATTCTTTCTCAATTCCTATTGCATAACTGCTTTCAGGAATTAATCACTCCCTCTTTCTTAAAGTATCTTCTTCACTTCTCTTTATGAATATGATATCTTCTTTATTTTTTCACTTCACTTTATCATTTGTTTCTTCTCAAGTTTCTTTTGCCTGTTCTTTCTCATCTCCCTGAAGATAAAATTTTTAGCTCCAATTTAAAACTTTGCAATGATGGCAACTCTGTCTTCTGATCTCTTTCTTCTTTATAGCACTCACTCCTAAAATCAATAATTCCTGGAAATCCTGCATAGTTTAGAATGACCCCAATGATTTTTTAAAAATATAGTTTCCCAGACATAATCTAAAAAGGTTTGCAATTCTGCTTGCCTGCATCACATTCTTTCTATTATTGAAAACTTCCAAGGTGTTTCAGATATGCAAACAAAGTTAAGACCCACTACACAGATGATTTTACCAAATTCCATTGTATTTATTACATTCAAATAATGATTCCAAATTTGTAACTCTGGATAAACCTGTCTCCTGAGTTTTAGATTTCCTACCTAATTTTGTTCATGTGATATGGTCACATGATTTAGTTCTAAATTAACATTTTCTCACCCAAATTTTCTTCTATCAGTATTTCCTCTTTTTAAAGGGATTCAGGGAAATAATTGTTGCTCAGGAAAAAATAAGTAAATAAATAAATACTTCTTGACTCTTTTTTCCCAGAATCGAAATACCTCTCACTACCTCCACCCTCAATATCCGCATCCAAGGTATAAGTATCTCTTGTCTGAGTTTTTACTAACTGGTCTCCATATTTCCTTATTTGCCCTCAGTACCTATTTTTGAAACAGCAGTCATATATTTACACTTTACCCATAATAAAATCATTTTCCAGCTTATTTACATTTATAGAAGAGAATAAATACAACACCTAATTCATTGGTAGGATAAATGAATTCATAGAACTAATAGAAGGAAATGAAGTAATTATGAGACCCCAAATGTAGAAAGATCATCATACATGTGATCATCATACATGTGAAAAAAAAACAATTTTTCATCATGGATAAAATGTATGCCTATGATCTCTGGTCATTGTAGGAAGTACATGGATAAGTACAGAATTCAACTACACACACTGGCTTGTTTGGGAATGAAGAGTAATACAAATTATCTTGCCTCTTATGTTTGAGTGGGGCCACTTCTGCTGCAATACAAAAACAGACTTAATTTTAAATTGCTATTTCCTTTCCAAAAGTTTTTTTTTCTTTAATATGAGACCAGCCTCTTCTTGACATATATAAATGCCCTTGTTGTAAGCCATATGTAACTTTTCATCTTGCCTGTCCAACTTACTGTTTATCAGCAGTCGATTTGAAAATGTTGTTATTCTCTGCTTTACATTTTCACACCCCAAATGACTTTCGTGCATGTCAAGGTCAATAGCAAACTATTGTGCCATGTAATGAAGACCCTCATTACTCTCCATCCTAAGTTTGCAATAATTCTTCATTCTAGTAAGACCACACTGATCACCATTTTCTATAACAATGCCAACTTCCCTGGCACTGTGACTCTATTCAGCTTGAACCACATTTCCTTTTTGCAATTGTCCCATGTCCTCTGTCAGTTAGGATCAAGATTTTTCCCTCTGAATTCTGTTACTTTGTCTTTCTTCTGACTGATCACTATTACCTTGCATTTTCCATAACTCTGTACATTCCTCCTGTTTGGGACTCTTTGAAACCAGTAACTTGTCAAATAAATAAATGAACAAATAATCATGCAGATCAATAAATAAATGAAAGTGGCTTGAAGAAGAGTTGATGAAAGAACAACCAATTCAATGTACAAAAACTGCCATCTGGAGTGCATGTGTGGTTAATCTTGAGCTCATGTTTGCTCCTTTTGTCTCTTATTTCCAAATTGGTGTGTTATAAGTGAAAATCAGGGTTTTTTTTCCCAGTTTGTTAATAAGTTTTGTTCTTTTTAAATTGAACCATCAGTGTTCTTGATGCTCTTTGAACTGACTTAAAAATATTATATAGTTGTCACTATAGAAATTTGTATTTTTCAAAGAATAAATTCCATCAACTTATATTTTAATTAGCAACTTAATAGAATCACAGTCTGAGGTAGCCTGATGCTTTATAAAGGACTGCATTATAATTTTATTATCACTATTAGCAGTCAGAGCACTTCCCATGTTTAGTGCAAAGCGTTTATTAAAATTAACCAATTAATTCTTAGACAGAGGTTAAATAACTTGCTCAAGGTTCTGAAGTTGTAATATTATATTCAGAATTAGACCCCAGGAGTTGTTGATCAGGATGTCAACAAATATTCTTGTAAGTATGTGAGATGCTCTTCTTTGGCAGCATAATAAGTCTGTGGACAGTGTCATTAAAATGACAAATCCAACAGAGTAATAAATTTAGGATCTATTAGATGTGAGTCGGCAAGGTTCAATGAACCTGATGTTCTGTCAAAATTGTATCTAGCATATACAAAATCTTTTCTCTATAAATGAAGGAATGACAGAATGGTTCATTACAGTGCCTAATTAAAGGTCCATTAGTGGGAGGTAAAACATCAGTTCTTAGTTGTGCTGAGTAAAAACATTTTACAACTCTAATAGCAATATAAAATCCTGAAGTCTGAAATGCAAATTAATTTTAACAGCAGCAGCCCAGGAAGGAGAGACAGAGATAAATAATGGCAAAACTGAAATTAAATATTTTTTAAGCAAGTTGTTCAGGAACAAATATAGCTACATTTCACACTATTCTGAAGCAAGGTTTTCTAGGTAAGTGAAAACAAATAAATAAGCATAGCAGTTTGCATTTAAACCAAGGTGTTAAGTGTGAGGTCAACAATATCTGAGGTTATTTGTAATTAAATGATAATAACCTTAGGGCAAAAGTGCCCATTAGAACCAACTCAATCTGTGTCTAAGAACAAGATAGTCAAATTAAATAACAATCTGCTCATCCTCTCATTGAGAGTTTTGAAGTCCTCTAGTAATGTGCTTGGGAACCATTATAATTTCAATTAGAACTCAACTTATTAGAAATGCACCTGTATGGCTTACTCCCACTGGTTCCAGTTAAGTATAGACATTAAAAACATCTCTAGTTTATAAAGTTAGCAGTACCTGACAAAAAATCCAAAGATATAATGTGTTGTAATTTGTATTAGAACCACCACCTGTCAAGTAAGTTAGAAAGAGTTAAGCATTGTTGATATGAGACTACTGTATTTGCTGACATAATGGGATTATTTTTGGCATTTATCTCTTTGTCTTCTTAGATAGCTTTGTTCTGTCAGTCAGTTGGTCAGTGAACATCTCCAATGTTTATGGCGAGCCTGTCTTTATGTTAGGTATTAAGACATAGTCATGTTAGAAACATTTCCTGTTCTCATAGAACTTTCAGTGTATTGTGTGGCTCAGAAAAGGAAACAGGTTATTACAAGAACAGTTTAGTGAAACATGGAGGTTACAAAAACCTACAGGAAGAATATGAATTTGAGCCTAAAGGAGGGATTTCTTAAAGGAAGAGATATCTGAGACCAGAAAAAGAAGCTAGCTAAATGAAAAGGAGAAATGATGAAGGGAAAAAAGCACAGAAGGAAACACTTTTGAAATTTATCTTTTCTCTCCTACTTGATTTTCCTGGGGGTAGAACAGGAAGTCAATTAACATATACTGAATATATCAAGGTATTGCAGGAATATATACCATGCTCTAATATTTTGCCTATGAATGTGCAGTGTTTCAACAAATACTCAAATAACTCTTTGAGATTAATGTTACTAATACAACTTTGAAAGTACCAAAAAAAATGAGATTAAGTGGTATTCCTAATCTTTCACACTAGAGAACATGTGAGCCACAGTCTGTAGCCTTGTGGATCTGACTCCAAAATTATGCTTCTAAAGGCAAATTGTTCTGCCATTTGATATTCTTCCCATCCTATTGCTTCTTTGATAGGGTCACTATCAAAACATTCAAAGCTCAAGTGGCACATTGGCTCAAACTGGTCTTTTAATTATCCACTCCATTAAAAAGAGGTAGTAATAAAATGTTTAATCTTGGGCTGCTTATGTCTATGGCAGGGCCAGGTAGAAGAGACCAAAGATTTTTGAAAATTACTAAGAACACACAATAGAATATTTGCAGTTGCTCTTATTTATGAAGAAAAATTTCAACTGAGCTTTGAACCTGAGGAATCCTGATATGGAAAGTGAAACTACCAGTGGATTCTACTGTCACATATAAGTAAATAGAACCAATAACAATAATAATAATAAAGTAATCTAGAGATGGTTTAAAGCATAAAAAAAAGCTAAACATTTCTTCAGTGTTTTATTCACAGTTAAGGTAGCAAGATATTTGAAGCCCTGTCTACGTAGTGTCCCCAAATTCTTTTGTCTTGGTGAACAGGAAACCCTTTGGGTAATTATCACTCTCACTTAGATTGCTGCTACACATTCTTCTATGCCTGGTTTCTCCTATTGTTAAAAATCTCTGTATTCCCCGCCACCCAAATGCACCCCTGATACCTCAGTTGATTGACACATGAGAGCCTCCATGCCAGCTTAGCCTTTCTAATCTCCATTTTGTCTTAGCTCCTCTTTGAATCTCAGCTAGAATCTCAGCTCTTTTTCCCCCCCACACTGTGTCATATTATTCACCTTCTTGATTGTCTGCTTGGTTAGAACATAAAATGGTGAAATTGTTTTGCATACCTCATCAATCTTGCAAGTGTACCCAGCATGTGGAATTTAGATATTTAAATGTATGTAAACAGAGTTTTGTTTTGCTTTTGTTTACTGAAAAGATCCCATCCAATTCAAAGAGCAGGGCAAATTGTGGGCCATCTTTCCTTTCCAGCTCATTTAGATCTATGGTCCATGCTTGTGATTTCAGTTTGAGTAGTCAAAAAACAGAATTAGGTTTAAATTTATGTGTATGAAGGAAATGGACAAATTATTTTTTTTTTCATTTGATAGTGGTAAAGAATGGTTAGCTAAGGGGAAGATAATGTGATTATTGTAGTTATTCTTTTACTCTAGATTTCTTAGAAGAAAGTGACAGGGTTTTAAAAATATGGTTGAAGACAATTTTGATCCAACAGTAAAACTAAAATTACTGAAAATGGATATTTCCTATAACAATATGCCTTCATTTAGATGAAATGTAAAAATAATAAGAGGAAAATATTTTGGGCAAATGTGATAATATAAAAATGAAATTTATTCAAAAATGAGATAGATCTTTTAAAACAGTAAGCCATATGTTAGTCAAACTACACATTTTTATTATTAAAACTAATTTATTCAATTGATATATTTTAAACACTTGAATCATACATTAATCTAGGTATTTAGGATATGTCAGTATAAGGGTTCTGTGAAGACCTTTTTTTTGCATTCTATTTGATAAATAGAAAATCAACTAAAATACCTTTTTACATTGAGAGAGATAAAACTACAACTGAGAGTAGTATAGTCAAAAGGATCCATGAAGGATCAAAGTGGACTTTGTTTCATAATTGCAGAAGTATACCAGTATGTTTTATGCAATTAAGTTTCAAATTCCAATAGCATTTTTGACAATAGTATATTTGTAAAGTTAACTATTACCTCTATCTCACATATCTTGCATTTGGAATTTTAGAAATTATGTTTAGCAATTTCACTAAACATCACTGGAAACCATCTTTAAAGATGCTTAATCACTCATGCAGGCATGACAGCAGCCATTTGTTTTTATGTAGCTTCACTTGATCTAGAGACAACTCTGATATCACAATACCCTCAGAACAGCATGTTATCCCTTGCTAATGCCAAGATCATTTCATCTTCTACCTTTGTGTCATATTAACAGTAAAGACAGGTTTGATCTCTTTCTATCCAACTCAGAAAGAAGTATATACAAATTAATACAAAGACAATGAAAGGGCAGTCCTAAGACCACTTGATTAAAGGCTGAAAATAACCTGTTACACAAGTACCAGTATCCTTCTAAAGAACTGGCTTTGAAATAAATTGGCAAGTGCTCCTTTAGAAGCTCCCCATACACACTAAAAAATATTGCAAAGCTTTTCATTGTAGAAACATCCATTATGATTCTGCTGTACTTGGCATTAAGCAAATTGCATGAATTCATGAATAATTATCTACAAACAAAATTGGGTATTTGAAAACAATATAGTACATAAAACATGCCCAGACCAACACATAAAATCAAATAAAAATATTTACTGGAGGCTTACTTTCAACCAAATAAATTGTTTCTAGTTAAATTCCTCTACTATTACCATTCTTAAAAACAAACATAGCTGGGCATGGTGGCACATGCCTATAATATCAGCAGCTAGGGAGCTTGAGACAGGAGGATCACAAGTTCAAATCTAGCCTCAGCAGTTTAGTGAGGTCCTAAGCAACTTAGCAAGACCTTGTCTCAAAATTTAAAAAGAGGGGAGGTTGGGGATGTAGCTCAATAATTAAGCATCCTTGGGTTCAACACCTGGTACAAAAAGAAAAACATCAAATATAAATTGAAGAGTGATTTTTTTAAAGGTAGTGATTTAGCCATTACAAACCTGTAATCCCAGCTACTTGAGAGGCTGAGGCAGGAGGATCACAAATTCAGGGCTAGTCTTGGAAAGTTAGTGACACTGTGTCTCAAATAAATGAAAGGGCTGGGTTTATAGTTCAGAGTGCTTGCCCTGCATGGGGAGGCCCTAGGTTAAATCCCAAGTTCCACAAAAAGAAACAAAACAAAACAAAGAGACAAAGAAAAATTTAAAATATTAACTGACATGTTTTGAATAAGATGCCTTGAGTAAAAAATCTTTAAATGCTGTATATAGGTAATAATGAGTGTAATGCATTCCACTATTGTCATGTATTTAAAAAATAAATTAAAAAAAAAAAAGTACACACTCCTGGATCTAAAAGCACCAATAAAAAATGATGCCCCCCCCCCAAAAAAAAAATCTTTAAATGCTTTGAAGAGAAGAAATAATTTTCCTATTTTATCATTAATATCAATATCATATCCTTCATGTTTAACAATTAAAGATGTTAGCACCATTAATTAGTATTATTAGCCTATCAAGCAATATTCTGCTAGAAACATTTTCTCATTTTCTATCTAACCTGATTATTGGTAAGAATGGCAAGAGAGATTATGAGCCAGTATGCTCTCTTTAGCAGAATTTAAAATTCCTGTGTCTTAAAATTAGGGCTTCTGAATCCCGTAGTTTAAAAAAATAAAAAAATAAAGAACCACACACAGAGAAAGAAGAATGATTTATAATGTACCTTGTGGTTATGTAGCCCATCAAATAGAGAATATAGCAGGTAGAATAAATCTGTAAAATACTTTGTTCAATTTAATTCTCATTAATGTAAAATTGTAAGCATTATAAATCTGATTTAATAAAAATATATATTTTAAAATTTATTAACTTTTCCAACACATGAAATAACAATAAAAAATAGCAAAATTAAGTAAAAAGGGAATGCCAGAGATATCCAGTAGATTTTTATTACAATATAAGTGCTCAATTTTATATTGAAAAATTACCCTTAGGAAAAAAAATCCATCTATCCTAGGTTGCCTCATATGATCACATACAACTTAAGTCTGGGACACACTGAGAATAGAAAGTGACTTGTTTTAGAATAGCACTGGAAGATTAGTTCAAAATTCAAGTGTCTAAATTTTAATGAAAATCTGATTTTCAATTTAGTGACTAATTTGTATTCTGTTTTGAAAATTGAGAGAGTCTATACTAATGATATGAGGGCCATCAGTCCTTAAATTGAATTGATAGGAATGAATCAGCATAATGGCAGAAACACAAAAAAAGTTGTGTAACAAGTAATGAATGACATCTTATGTGTCTATCCATCCATCTATCATTTCTGCTCCTATTGTCTGTTTGCAAGGTACTGGGGTAAACTTGAGAGAAGACACATAGAAGTACATAAGCATTTTGATTTGAAAGAAGGAAGAAAGTGAGAATTAGAGGGAGAGGAAAAAGAAAAAGGATAGTAATGAAAGAGACAGGGAAAGAAGGAAGGACAGAAAGAAGGGAGAAAGAGAGGGAGAACTAAAGACAGCGGTAAGAGAGAAAGAAGAAAAATGGGGCAGACAGGGATGGTGTAGTTGGGCTTTATGTGTCTTTCCACTCAGGCTAAAAGATGATGACAGTAACTTTTTTCATGATGCACCCCTCTGAGATGATCTTTTCCATGATTACCTTCTATTCAGAGTACCCTGCCTGCCATTTTTTTATGAAAATCTTCCCAGTTTCTAAAAATGTGTTACTACATTTTGCTCTGAATTACCTTTTTTTTAAAAAAAAAATAGTTAATTGTATTGGTTAATGAAAATGCCCTTGATCTTGATTTTTGTCAACCATGTTAGCCCTGAGGATTGAGTTTTCAGCACTCAAGGGTCATGGAAAATGCTCACACAGTAAACATTATTAACATAGACGATACCAATAAATGTATTACATTAAAATTTATTGAACCTTAACACAGACTCAATGTTCTGATGGAGAATTCAGGGCCTTACTGTGACAGTGCTTTGTCTGTGGTCACAGAGGTAGTGCCTACATCTGCCTACTTCCTGCTCTTTCCTTTAAGGCCATCATATGCTTACTCACTTACTGATTCATCTGATCATCCATATTTAGCTGTCATCTGCAACTCAACTTGCTCACAAGTCTCAAATTACTCTCTATCACTTTATAAATAGTTACTTGCTAAAGCTGTTTATAACTAGTCTGGTTTAAAAATAGACGCTCAACCCAGAACATTGTTTCTAAGTAAAATTCATGGATATTTACACAGGTTTCTCTGATATTGGAAAAAACATTGTCATGATAGTCTTACGGGTTGATATTTGACTATTTCTAAAATTACCGATACTATCTTTATTTATATACATTTTGCAACAGCAGTCTCTCAAAAATCTAAATTCTGGTCCTTATTAAATCTCACTTCATATGCTGCTCACTCAGATCAAGTTTTTGATGATTTAGGTTTCTTATAGTAACATTTTTCCTCTATCTGAACACTCAGAAATGGCACTATTTTCTCAGGATATATTTTATTATTTCTTTCTTTTTTTGTCTTTTCTATAGAAACATTTCATTTATAAATACTATTTTAGTAATAAATTATAAAATGCTAATTTTCTTAAATATGCTATCCTGATGAAAATTTGTCAGCTCTAATCAGAGTTTTCATAAATTTTTCCCCTTAGTGAATATTTAATTGGCATACCTGGATTTAGTGTTTGCCTACTTTATTAAATTTATATCTGAAGTTAGAAGATAGATTTTAAAAAATATGCAATGAGTTTAAGGCTGTGTAAAATATTCGAGGAATATAAACAAGGATAAATTTTAATATTTTATAATTCTGGGTTTTTTCCTTTAATTTACTGATTTAATCCTTCAAAGACAACATTCAGAATTCTAAGCAAATTTGTCTAAGTTAGTTTATGTCTTTTGCCTGCTAAGCCATGCTATATGGAAAATCATCTCTTACTTGATGCTAGGTATCTCTAGGGAAGGAAAGACCACCATCATTGTTGTTAACATATTTAAGAATCTCAACACATTACGAAATACCTTCCAAATGTTTTCAGCCTAAATTAAATATAAGTAAATAGTCATGATTCAGGCATGTTTTGCTTAGTGATTCCTTGGCTGTTATTTTGTTTTTGAATGTATCTGGGGTGACCAAAAGTTGATCCTGCATGTTAATGAATAGACCACATCAGTGTTTAAATGTTTCCTTCATGTATGAAAAGTTCAAACAGTGAACAAATGATAAATATCCAAATATCCAACTTGGGTTGGAATAGGAGTGTAAGAATGTCACTTGAAATCTGAACCTCTGGCTCAGGTGTGAGGGTATTGACTGCCCCTGAGCTCTGAGATTACAGGGTTTGGTTATATTATACAGATTTTCTTGTGTCTCCTGCTTTTGGTGTGCTTTGACATTTTCACTGGTGATTAGACACTAAGACATCTGATAGGGCTACATTTAAATACACATAAAGGAGAAAGAACAACAGAAATATTCAAAATGTTTTACAGAATTTTTTCTAAGTAAATGTATGAAATATTGAATAAGAAAAAAATAATAGTTTATTTATGAGAATTAGGCCAATTTGGGTTTGAAATTCCAATCTCCTTTTTATTTGTGTGTGATCTTTTACAACTTGATTAAATCCTCTGAGCCTTGTTTTATTCACCTATAAAAGATTGATAACATCAATAATGGACATCTATTCCTGGCATGAAGAAAAGATTTAACATGTTTATCAGCAGCATAATCATTATTTCTACCCTTTTTACTCAAAACAGGTTGTAATTGGCCTTGATGATATAAAGGGGACATTGTTCGGGATCTCTGAGTGAGGAAGCCATCATGGCAATCTTGGCATAATTTAGTTTAAGTACCTCAGTGCCTCAGTTCATACATGACCAAAGTCTATCCTAGAAACATTAATCAAGTAACTCAAGTGAGTCCACATTTTTAGCATGCAGAAGTGCTAGACTTCCATGTCTCTCATATTCTGGTTATTTTTGTTTTTCTCTTAATAAGTCTTCTGGTATAAGTGCTCATCAAAAATTTCAAAAATACTATGGTTGGCTATCCTAGAAATTCTTCTTCATTTTATAAAAACATGGAAGCTGCTATAAACCTCTCTCGAGGGAGAATACCAACAGAATTCATAGAACCTACTGCTCCTAGGACACACCTAAAGAGTAAGGGGAATGCCTACGAGTATGCATTGTGGCATTTACCCAGTCTTCATGTTGAATGTGATCTTATCCTCCTTTTAATTTACTGTTTTTATGTGTGTGTTTGTGTGTGCAAAATCCTAAATGATCAAATGCTCAATTAATCATGAATCAAACCAATTTACAGAACTAATTTTTTAAAGGCCAGACCAAAATTCAGTGAATTAGAACAATTAGTATACATTCATACAGTTCCATAATTAGTTCCTCTTGAATAACTGGACTGTATTACTGGTCAAAGACTCTCCAGGTACCCCATTATTCTTAACTGAATAGCTCCAGCCCCTGTTTAGTTAGTATTATTTCAGTTTGGTTTTCTTTTCTTTTAATTTCACACTTCACTAACATAATTTGAAGAGCCCAGTTGCAAATATAAGTTAATAGCTAAATGCCTTGGCAATTTCTTTTCAATAGAAGGGAATATTTGGAAAAGTAGTTAAATACAGTGACTTTATAAATATCTGGCTCACAATGAATACTCATAACACTGTATATACCCCGACACATGTACCTATTTTTATGTAGTCTATTATGGTGAATGATTACATGAAGAAGTGTTTCCTTGCATTTCTCATTGTTTGAAAAGGAAAGATTGAGAAAGAATTAAAAGAAAGACGGAATGCAGTAATGACCTCCCTTGAAAATTACTTCATTTCTGATACAGAGAATAGCCATTCACTTATTCTCCAGTTACTACCTAGCTAATTATCATATAAATACTCTGCAATTATACATTCATCATTGTCCTTTTCATTACGTGATTATTTGCTGCTAGTAGGTAGCTCTTATTGTAATTGCCCTACAGAGATTATAGCAACTTTTATATTGTGGATATAAAGTGTTATTATATAATTTCATGATAATCGCTACTGTCTTAGCACATATTAATTTCATTTCCTTATTGGTTCATCTTATTGTAGGCAGAAACTTTAATTGTTAGACCATTCAGATCAGTAAAATGCTCAAATATTATGAGACAGCACATCCCATAGAAAGGTAAACTTCACTTTGTTGATAATAATATGTGTAAGCTTTGGCCAAACATTCAGATCTATTTTGATTCCTATTTTCTTCTTGTCTTAACTTTACAATGGTCAGCTCCCTAGGAGCAAGTGTCAAGTCTTGTGTTTCTAGGCTCTCTTCTCACTGAAGTTCCTAGTGCACAATTATATGTATGCATATGCTCAGAGAGTAATAAGTAGTAAATCCCTCACTTCCATTTCATCTCATGACCAACTTGATCATGTTGTTTAAAAGATGATAGACTATGTTGCTCTCTCAGTTTTCATTTCCATAAATTTATGCTATTCCTTCTTGAACACTTACTGACCAATCTATCTATAATCTTCTATTTTCAGAGTCTTCATTCCCTCTCTTCTATCTTCAATTCCTTCCCTATTTTATTCCTTCCAACAACAAAAAACAAATAAAATTATTTTTCACCTATATTTTTCTCTGATCTGTCTTCTAACAGTATAGCGTATTTTTAAAATGTTCTTGCAATGAAAATAATTACTAAACTATTAAATATTTCAAATTAAAATTTGAAAAGCAATGTTTTTTGTGTGAAAGAGGAGGGTGTGGTTTTGTGTGTGTGTGTGCGCGTGCGCATGTGCACATAATGTCAGGAAATAAAAGGCAACCCCTTTGCCACAAACCTTGATACTAAGCAACCACCAACATATCTAACCCCGATCATTTTGATCATTTTCCATTTTTTAAAGGAATTCATTGTTTTTATTTAGTTTCATGTACTGTTTCCTATTCAGCAGCATTTCACTTAGCAATACTAAAATATGAAAAAGAATCAGAATGCTTTAAAATTTTTGCAAAGATAAGTTCATAGGAACAATTGATGCTTCTAATAATAAATGAATCCTTAATAAAATAAATACATATTTTGCATATGAAACTGTGATTATATCTTTTAGAATGATTACATTTAAAATGGTTTTAAAGCATTTTGGGTGCTTAAAGTGGTAACCTTCATGGAATAATTATTTTCTAGTGTATTGGGACATGGAAAGTGTTCCTCAGGAAACCCGAAGTGCTACGTTATTTCAGACTTTACTTGGTTAGTAGCACAACCCTAAGAATTAACATGAATAATTTCAAACCAAAGAAGCCTTCTCATATGCTATTATTCATATTTAGCTAAATTAGTAAACAAATTTATGCTGGATTGGAAAGTGCTAATAAAGTATTCCTTTAATTAGATAAAATCTAAAGTGATTCCTAGAATTTAAATATGAATATGTAGTAATTATTTGAGATTTGCAGACAGGTGACGCTGATGAGAATACAGCAGATATTTATATAATTTTAAGGAGATGCTTGTAATTCAAAGTAAATTATGACTGAGGAGGGGGATATTAAGGTGGTATACCAATAATTGATTAAGCATTGCAGTCATGATATTGAGACAGTTGGAACAGAAGCTAGATTTTGGTTGAACTGCACAATTTTAAAATACCACCATCAGATCCTTCTGATTCTTTCCTAGACTTACATGTAGCATGTGTCATGGTAATGCTTTTAAAAGCAGGAATACTTTGCTTTCTAGTTTACAAGTATCTGATACTTGTTTGGTAGCCTAAATACCAATCACTAAATTTCCTTATTAAGTAAGATCTGCTTTCTCCTCTGTTCATTAGTCTTGGAGTTGAAAATAAGTGTAAAGGATTTGAGACAAAAATAAAATAAAATTGGAAAGGAGGAGGAATGGAAGGAGGAAAGGAGGAAAATGGGGAAGGGGCAAGGACAGTAATATGTAATTGAAGAATTAACTCTAGAAACCAAACAGGTGCAGAAAGCAATACAGCAAAATATATAGCTCAGCAGTTTCCAGGTGCTTCAAATCTTAAGCAAAGTAGCAGGAGATAGATTTTCACAGATAGGCTCTGGTGAGCATATTTACCAGGGCTGGAGTACAATAAGCAACTCTGCTCCTGAAATTCAACTCAGCATAGATTGTTAAGCATGGAACTGGGGGGAAAAAATGAAATGTCTTCCAATTTCAATATATCTAGAGAAAGGTTCAGCTCCCAAAATGATTTCTTCCTTTTTAGAAGGAGAATGTTGCTTGACATAACAACATGAAATTTATAATTTATACTACACTTTATTGAAGTGTAATTCTAATATCACCTTATTCCACTATTTTATCACATACAAACACTTCTTTCTGCTCTTTGGATTTCATTTTTATGCCTTGAGGCATAAAATAATATGCATTTGATATGCTGAGGAAAAAATATAGCAATAATGGTGGGAGATTTCCTTTAAATATAAAAACTGGGCCATGAATTTTTAAAAATAATGACTATAAAGAGAAAAACTACTTAGACTAATTAGCCAAATAAACTAGAATTGCAAAAACATGCTATTGTAACTTATATTCATTTAAGTTGAAAAAATAATTTCTATTGAAGCATATGCAGAAGATCAGAAAATCACAAGGATACGATATAATAAATTATCATTAGGTAAACACATTGATGTAAATCAACATTAAAGTCAAGAAAAATCATTCCCAGCACCCTAAATCCTCCCTAATGTTCTTCTTACTTCTCCCAAAATAACTGGATGATTTCTCAAACCATTGATACATTTTGCCTTTTGTACTTCATGTAAGTAAAAGTTTTTCCTTTTGGTACTTCATGTAAGTAAAAAAAATGATATGTACTTTATGTTTCCAGCTTTGTTCCCTCAATAGTGTTTTGGGGAGATTTCCCCATATTGTTGTATAGAGAGATAATGTTCCATTGTGTTTATTTGTATATGTACATTTCATGGTATGAGTGAATCAAAGGCCATTCATTCTTCTTGTTATGTAAATCTGGGTTATTTTCAGTTTGGGTCAATTTCTAAAATGTGTGCTCTGCATATTCAGTACATGTTTCCTATACATTCAAGCATACTTCTCTTTTAGTCTTATGTGAAGTGTGGTAGTGCTAAGCTATAAGGTGTGGGTATATTCAAGTTCAGCAAATGCTTCCCACTCTTTTCCAGATTTGTTGAACCAGTATTCATTCCTACTAATAGTGGAGGAAAGTTTGTGCTATTGCTTGATTGTCCATTTGCTGGGTGTGGATAGTATTCCATTCTAGTGTTAATTTGTTTTTCCTTGATCACTTATGGATAGTGTACATTCTCACATCTTTTAAAGCTTCATAAAAGACATTTAATTTGTGCATCAAAATTAGTTGTATTTTGCATATTGTAGGTAAGTTTTTAACTTTGCTCTTTAGCATTCTAGCTTAAGTGTAAACTGTTCAGTTTTGTGGTGTGGTACTGGGCAGTCATTAGCCTTCAGAACGTTAACTCAATTTTTTTTCTACATTCTCATGTTTTCTCAGAAATATAATCATAAAGTAAAAGATTTTCAAAAATTTCAGATTAAAATTTATATTTTGGTACGGTTATCAGCGTTAGTAAAAAAATAAGCTATTTAGATTTAATCAAATTCATTTATAATAGAACTGTGGCAAACTAGAACATTCTCTCCAGATCACCATTTCTTTCTTTTCCAAATTCCTGAATTCTAGTTCCTTAATGAATATCATGGGAATCATGGAGGCCTATGAATTATAATCTAGAAATGGACAGCAGGGAAGTTATTGAAATTTTGCAGCATCTTCAGATAAAACCCTTATATTGTTCTTTATCCACCACATCAAAGTTTGAAGATTACAAAATGAGATGATATTGGAAAGATGCATCAAGACATTTGTTCTATCAGACAGCTGAACCAAGAACAATAGGTGAAATTTTAGAGATTACACAGTAAAAGAGGTCTTTGTCATTAAGAGGTGTCTAGAAACCTACCTAATGAAGATTATTCTTCAGAGATTTTTTTGCACTGAATGACAGTCTGTAGTAGATGATCACATAGACCTCTGTTAATATACTCTTCATTAAAACAATACAATTTATTTTGTATAGCCCATATCTGCCAAGCTAGAACAACTACAAACCCACCCCAAAAAATGCACAGAGACAAACACTGACTTAATTTTTGGACCTCCAAGTCTATAACATTTTGAAAGTGCTACTTTCCTTATATATGGTCTAAACCTTTATTAATAGGCTTAAATGTTGAATCTAAATGAGGGTGTTTGGCACAATACAACAGCAAGAATAAAAATGCTTGAAATAAATTTCCATAAATATGAAGCTAGCCTGTCAATAAGTGTAATATCTGTCTGATTTAATAAAGAACTAGATAAACATAGAAACATGAGAATCATAAATGATGTTTTAATTTTCTACACCAACCATAATTGTCATACATCAGGTTAAAGTTTCCAAATTGAGATTTTTATCTTAGCTAATCTCATTTAATATTGCTTCACAGTTATACACCTAAAGGGAAATTGCTGCTTCTAAGCACAATGTCTAGGATCAAGTTAATCAGTTCTTTTGCTAAAATTATTTGTATTATAAATTTTGTTGTTTTAAATTTGGTGTTATATTTATTATAACTAGTATACAGACTTGTCTGCTTTTCAGAAGACTAATTTAAAGTTAGAATTGCTGTTAAATTATTAAATGTCTTTTGCTACATTATGCATATTTTCCAGATATAGAAATGTTTGGGGAAAGTAGTCCTTTGTCATTGAAAGAAAGTTGATCTGCAATGCCCAGTCAGAAACATCTTTTAAACAAGGGGCTTAGATTACAGGGCAGTTTCCCTCTAGCTGATGGGCAGATTAACTATATCACCTTTCAGGGGGCCAATAGCATAGATGTCTACTAACACTTCCCACCCATGTTGGATCAGCTAGTTTCCAGTTCTCTTTGAATTTTTGGAGAGGCTTGGTTTGCCCAAGCTTTTGGAAAATGCGTGAACTTTTGGTACCTATAAAGAGAGGCTTCTTACCCCAGCACTAGGGCAAGGAGCAAGGGTAAGAGTCTTCCATTCACCGTATACTACTCTGTTCTCTGGATTAAAAGAAGTCTGAGGGGGCAAACATAAATGACATGTAAGGAGACCTTAAGCATTTCAGCTCATTTCGTACTTTAGTTATAGTGTTTATTGAAAGAAAAATTAAGCAACTCTCTTTTAAGTTTTATTATTCAGAACTGAGTTTGTCACCTAATAATTTATCAAGATAACCCTCTCCTTTTAGTCAGATTGCATGATGCCTAACTTGGACAAAAGATGAATCAATAGCATTATTAGAGAAGACTAGTTGCATATTATTATGAGTTGCTTGTATAAATTATTCTACCTATTTATCGACCACTTTTTAAATATGAAATGAAATAGTAACATTTCTTCTATGACTAAAGAAAAATGTCTTTTAACATAATTTGGTTGTTTGGCTATACTTTTTCCTAGATGTGTGTCATCACTATTGTGTGCATTCTGAATCATGTACTATCGGGGATGATGGAAGTGTTGAGTGTGTCTGTCCACCACGCTACGAGGGACCAAAATGTGAGGTTGACAAGTGTGTAAGGTGCCATGGGGGACACTGCATTATAAATAAAGACAATGAAGATATATTTTGCAAGTAAGTGGATATGCAAGTTAATCTGCAGTAGAATATGAAAACCATGTGTATTACTTTTGTTCTCAAAATCTATATATGGCAACCATTGTATTTTATTTTTGTCTAAAGATGAAGTTATTTCAGTTAAATACAAATTTACTTGAAACCTGCTATAAGCATCTGAAGAACATGAAAATCTATCATTTAACAATATTCCTAATAGTAAGTAAAAAAAAATAGTGAAATGCAACATACATTCACAAATTTATGTGTAAAATTGTTCAATTCATATAGTTCAGGCTTTTAATTCTTTCATCATTATTAACACAGTGAGTGAATTAGCATTTCTACTGATATAAATCAATCTTTGGGAGAGAAGCCAAATACCTGTATAATGAAAATAAGCATTACCTTTTTTTTTTTTTTTTCTCAATCTGCCTTTGAACATTATGGTCCAAAATAAATAGAGGGAATAATGTGTTCCTGGAAGCAACTACAACAAAAATGTCCAAGTTTGACTTCTCTTACATTGCCTTTTGACCTTTGGCTTTGAGATTAACTGAATGGAAAACAGAACATAGTGGCTAAAGGGTAATGCCATTCTGTTTCTATCATGAAACAAGTTTATGCTGCTGAGGTTAGAGATCAATCCTCACTCCAAACTACTTTTAACAGCCTTTTAAAAGAAGGGCTTATAAAGTACTGGATTCTGTCACTTGTCTTGCTTAGGAGTAAAATAAATGAGAATATGAGATAGATAGCATGCTATAAAGAGTCCAAGCACAGATTCCACTGGGAGCTTGAGGAGGGTGCCACATGAGTTATGTTGCTCTCCCAAACAAGGCCCAATAAAATTTTATTACAGACAGAATCAACATTTTTTTCACTTACTCTCTTTTTAGAATTTACTCTAAATATGATTTGTGTTTTATTTATGAATGACATTTACTCAGAACAGCTAATTATTCATTTGAAAGTACATTATTTTTTAAGTAAAGTAATTGAAAATATGACATATATAAATGCATGTCTTTAATAATTACATAAATGCAAAACATACTTTCATATAAACTACCCAAATGGTAATTGTTCATTAAGCTCATCATTTGTTTGTGAGAAAAACTTAAGTGGGATGAGAGTTAATTTCAATTAGTAGGAGTACTTTTTCTTCATGTCCAGTGTACCTTATCCAAATGAGCTCTAGTACCTTCTTTAAAATTCTGTTCACTTACACATGGAATCGTGGGTTTAAACCAAAAATTCATGTGCATGTTGCCTTAGAAAAGCTCATGCAGAGATAAACACCTTGTGTCCATTGTAAAGAAATTTCATAAAAGGAAGGAAGGGCAGGACTTGGGACACATTGATGAGAAACTGCCTTCTCCAAACTGGAAACATGAGATCCTCACAACCTGAGCAGGCTATGGAGGCCTAACATTATAGTTCTCATCTTTTAAAAGATCTTTTTGGAAATGTTGCCAACAGTGAATAAATAGTGGAGCTTTAAAAATAGAAGTATTATAGCACTTAATTTATCAGAGTCTACATAATATTTGAGCATGAAATTCAAACAGAATACTTTGTGTATTTGAAAGTATGTTAGATGACTAAAGTTTGTTCTTATTTATCTGATACCTTTCATCTTAGCATTAAAATGAAGTTTATATGAATTTTTGTTTCATAGGTTAAAAACAGATACTAAAACAAAATTCTAGCAAAATGTTCTGTTTTACTTAAGTAGGAAAATCCAAGCCACATGTACAGTTGTGATTATAAATAGGCACTTGTGTTTCTAATGCACAGACCATGAATTAGGACAGGTACTCTATGGGTACAATGTTTAAAATACAGCTAATATATTTTTCTTCTGGAAATAGAAGTAAATATTGGAAAGAATCTTGATTATAATCTTGATTAGTCTAAATAATACCTGTTTGATGTCTGTTGTCATGTGAATTTCATTTTGTGTACTGGATAACTTGTAATTAAATTTTGGAAAGTAATATATCACACACTACATGTGTATACATATTTGTGTGTATTATATATGCCTCCAAAAGAAAATTATTTTGAAAACTTACATATACGCTGTAACTTTGAGGCATTATAATGATTTTAATAACTTCTGTTTTACATTAAAACTATCTACAAACTGCTCTCTTTAATTTTGGATTCAAGTGAATTATTTAGAAGGAAAATTAGATATCTTTCAAAACTGTTTAAGTGGAAATTTAAAATCAGTTATTATTATTATTATTATTATTATTATTATTATTGATTATGAGTTTTGGTATATAGTTAAATTTTTTAGTAGAAAACCCTTAATGATCTACTTTTCCTCTTTGACATTGTCTCTTTGATAGAATGAGAAAATACAACTTTTTTTCTCTTTTGATTATTAAGGAGGTTGGGCATGCAAGTTGAGGAAAAGCCCCTCACACCCATTTAATATTTCAGACACCAATACTACTGACAGTGTAATTGATTCACTTTGCATCAATATTAGGATGTTATTGTAAGTTTTGAAAAGTGTGTATTTTCTGTTTTGTCTAAGAAATGTTAGACTGCCCTCCTCTTCCCCATGCTGGCTTTCACATCTCACACATAATTAACTTAGCCTGTCCTGTTCATGGTGAAAAGAATTGTGGTTCTTAAACCCAGGTTTGTCAGAAATAACTTCAAATCAAACACCTGCAAATGTTATAAGTAGCTCAATACATTTCTGGAAATCATACAAGTCACATAAGTTTAAATGCATATGGACAGAAAAATGAAGATCAGATTTGCCAACTATTTTTTTAAGGCATCTTATTGATTGTGGGGGATTACCTTATAATGGATGTAGTGCAACAGGCATTCATCATGCAGAGGATCAGAGTGATCAATCAATGATATTATATCCTGTTTTTTTAAGGTAATTTCCAGATTTTATTGTGATGCCATGTTCCACTGGCAATTTAGATTTAGTACAATCACATGGTGAGAATTATCAGTATGATCTCTCCAATTCCATTTGAGCCAAGGGTATATGATTCAGTTACCATTACTTGCCATGAAGTAGAGTAGGATATTTGGTAATTAGGAATGTTGTTGCTCTTTTCTCTATTCCCCAACAATTTTCACTGTCCAAGCCAAAATTTTGTTTAAAAATATGACTTGGCAGAAAGATATTTTTATATTTTTTTCTATTATTGTTAAGCTCATTTTTTAGTGTATTTATTGTTATCCCAAACACATGACTATGAATTAGAATCATTTTGGTAAATGTTTCATTCATTACTTTCCTACAGTATTGCACATTGTTTCTATAACATTACTGTTTATATTTTCAGTAAACTGCTCCATTTATCTGTTAGAATGAAAAGAATTTAGACAGTGACATTAATTACAATGTATATTCCAAGGAAAATGGTAGGGTAAAAGTGAGGATAGAATAGCCTTATATTTTCTTACAAGTTGAGGTATCTAAAATTCCTAACCTTATTGGACCAAATGCTCCAGTTTAGAAGAAAGAAGCTGAAGCATTTGCTCCAAAGTATTTGATCATGTGGATTATAATACACAGATGTCACCATATTCTCACTGTGTGAAAAAGGAAAAAAGATATTGATGATAGTGTCTCCCTGATGTGTGATTAGAGTGTGTTTCCACAGATATAATTAGCTGTATTAAATTTTATAGTAATTGAATGAATTGAAAATATTGAAATTACCAAAAGAAAAATATTATTAATCATTATTTCTATTAAAAAGAAAACTTGGCCTCCAGCAAATCTATCTTCCTGAAAACTTACTTTTAGCCAGCCACACCATTATTCCCAGATGATGAATATTCTCATCTGCAGAGATTTTGTGTCAGCTTTCAACAATAATAATGCCAGTAACAATGGGATTGTTTTTTTCTTTGTTGCTACAGCTGCACTAATGGAAAGATTGCCTCTAGCTGTCAGTTATGTGATGGCTACTGTTATAATGGTGGCACTTGCCAGCTGGACTCCGAGACAAATGTACCTGTGTGTCTGTGAGTATTTTATAATGTCATGGGTAATTTATGATAGATTTTGTATGTACATGGAATTCCTATTGTATTTTTCTCTTTTCTCAGGGTGATACATTTTAAATGAGTGTTTCATGTACATCTCAAGTATTGTCCCTCATTGACTCATGTGCTACAGAATCTCCTTCATCAATTTGCTAATTATTTTATGAGAAAGAGATCATTCAATTCTTAGCATCATACCATTTCAGACATTCACAGACCTTTGAACTTAGAAATGTCTGGGAAAACTGTTCCAATTTTATTGACCTTATTTGGCTATGTGAAGCCTAGAGACAATCATCTTTTATGAATCCCTTGGTACTTGTGCACATTCTTTTCAAAAGAACTTGAGATATCTTTTCAAATGTATAATGCTATTTGATGTTTGTGTAAAGCTTAGAAAGTATAGCATTATGTAAACCTATGAAGCCCCTGGTTCCTTCCCAATATATCATATCGAGTCTGGGGTTTCTAAATACATAGGAAAGTATTGAGAGTTCTTGATGTCCACAAGAAAATCTGTAATTTAGTATTCTCCCCCTTCAAAGTATCTAATTGTCCAGAATTAACAAATTAAAATAAAATCATCCAGCTTAAGTGGTCACTGTATAGAGCTGTGCTTAATTAACACTTTTTGATCAGAAAGGTGATGCCCACATATGATCTACGTCCACATCCTGTTTCTCACTGTGTCAGGGTAGCATGTGATGAGTGTGTATGTGATACAAGTAAGCATTCCTGGGAACATTGTTGTTCAGATGTTACTATTTTTGTATAAAATAAATTTGACGCATATTTGGCAAAAAAAGAAAAAAACAAGTCAGACGCCTTATTTAGCTGTATTTTACTGAAATTCTACAGATGCTCTGTGGGGTTTAAAAGTCAGCGCTGTGACCAGAAAGAGAACCCTTGTGATCACTACTGTCAGAATGAGGGGATTTGCACTTTAACTGCGTTTAATGAGCCGAGATGCAAGTAGGTTTAACCTTCCACTTCCTGCTGCGCTTCGTGTGACATCATTTCAGGCCACAGTTCATTGGTTTAAATCATGAACATCCACATGCATTTCACAGTGTGTACTTAATCTCGGGGCTCATCTGTGTCAAACACACTTACCCTTTGCTTCGCTCACTGATAAGTATGTGCACCACAGACTGGTAGAGTGTCTAGAAATATATCAGAGAGAGAAGTAGAAATGCTAGTGGAACTGTCTAGTAAAAATACATGAGCTAGAATAATAGTTTTTAATTACAGAAGTACAGAAACAGGTGTTCTAAGACTCTATTACTGTATACTATATTTGGAATGATGATTTTTAATTAGTAGATGATTTTTCCATTTCAAGGACTGATGGAATAGTACAATATGATTTCCTAAAATTTTACTGAAAACTGTCTTAGTCAGTAAAACTTCATAACAGAGAAAAGAGATGCATATCAACATATTTCCAAAAATGTGATTAATTCATAGTTTGAATCATTCTGTCTTCATCCCATTTGAGGTGTTTTGAGTATCTATGAAAAACAAGCTCCTGTTTCCTCTGAGAAATTTCAAGGATCACTTCTGGGTTGATCAGTGGAAGATATTTTTGCTATGTGCATTTAAGCTATAGAGATGGATCCTATTTGGCATCCTCCTTGACACCCAATATCATAATCAGTAGCTATTGTTGGCTTGCAATAAAGGTTGTATGGTGGTAGCAGCAGTGTAACTAGTAATGAATTTACAGCTCAATTGTATTAAAATTTAGGTATTTCATTACCTAAACTTTATTATTTTGTTTATAATGACTTGTCAGAGATTTGAGGCCAAAGCTTGAGCTGCAGGATTTGAAGGTGGTACCTATTGAGATAGAGGAAAGCCCTGGGTATAGCTTCAGGGACCCCCACACCAAAAGGTTTGGCTGGCAACAATTCAAATGAAAAATTATGAGGGATTGAACCAGGAATGCAACTGCAAGGAAGAATAGAGAGAACACTGATTCATGGATATTTCAGAGTTAGTAAATCTGGGGTAGGCCTTGGCCAAAAACTGATCAAGGACTTATTTTATTTTCAGAATGCCTGTAATAACTGCAGTGAATCCCAGTATTTATTTATCCTGCCATGGTGGCACTGTTCTTGGGCAAAATACACAGATTTCAAGTCCCCTTGCCCTTTCCCGTAATTAGGTCTCAGGATGATTTCCTGTCCAGAACCAGAACAACAACCGATTTTTCAAGGTTTAGAAGCCTACAATATTATCAGACACTTTTCATCCTAAACAAATATTATCAGAGTCACAGGATTTAAACATAAATATCATCTTATATTATAACTGGGGTTTAGAGAATACCTTTTACTTTTATGTACTTATGTCTCTACAAATATCTACCTTTGGTGGCTTTATGAAAATTTTGCATGCGTCTTGGTTTCCTCTGCCCTATAATTTAGTGTGTAAGTAAGAATAATGCTTATATTGTATTCCTCTAACAAGTCATAAAAGAAGCATAGAGGAATAATATTCTATTATCATTCATTCATTCATTCATTAAACAAACATTGACATATGATAAATAAGATATTGGGTTAATTTAGAAGGAAAATAACTACTGAACTGGAATAAGTAAATACCTTGTGTTAAGCACTATGTTATATATTTCACATATTTCATGTATAATGTTGAAAATTATATAACAATAATCATTATTTTCTAATATTTATTCCCATTTTAAAGATAACAACATAAGATTAAATACTAGGAAGGTTCAAAAGTCCTTGTCCTGTTTATAGCTGTATGCTGTACTTCTCATTTTATACTAAACTAATTCCAATATGCAATACTTTCAAACAACTTAAAATTCATTTAAGGTAGATAAATGATTTAAAAAAAATAAAATGCCACTCAGCAATTATAATAGAAATATCATAGTGCCATTGAAAAACAATGAAATATAGAGATTAATTAATGATTACATGTGGAAGAGTAAAAGACTTTTTAGGTGAAGTGACATTTTAATAGTTTTTTGGAAAAAAAAAAAACATAGTAGACTTACAAGGGAGAAATGACTGAATATCTTTTTGAAAGAAGGAATAGCACATCCCAGCATCTTGGTAGGCTGAGAGAGGAGGATTGCAAGTTCAAAGCCAGCCTCAGCAAAAGCGAGGTGCTAAGCAACTCAGTGAGGCTCTCTCTCTAAATAAAATACAAAATAGGTCTGGGGACATGGCTCCTTGATCTAATGCCCCTTATTTCAATTCCCAGTACCCTCCCCCCCCAACCCCGCAAACAAAAAGGAATAGCACAGAAAGAAGTGAGGGTTATAAAGATAGAAAGCAGGCAGTGTAGCATACTGGGAGGAGAAAAGGACAAGAAAATAAGTTAGGACCTGTTTGTGAGATTCACTTTACGCCATGATATGAGAGTGGGTTTACAGAAAGAAGGGTAAAAGGTTAGTTGAAATCGTAGGAAATGCTAATGTTTTGATATTGTTTAAAGAGGAGTCTGAAAAAGTAAATATGAAGAAAATAGAAATCAGACATTTAGTAAGAAGCAGATTCCTTCAAGTTGAAGAGGAAGACAATATGAAAGATCAGCTCCCACCACAGTTCAAAGAGGACAACCTTTTTTTGTGGGTTACTGCACTTTACAATTAGATGGCCTTTGTGGGAGATGTGTCAAAGGCCTCATACAGGTAGAAACTTCACATTAGTTGGTTAAGTCAAAGTTGAGGAAGAAGAGAAAACTGTACATGCCCTCCTCAGAGTTTCATTATGGAATAAATAAAGGAAAAACAATAGGTAAGGTCGAAGCAAAAAATATCTTTATAACAAGGATCATATTCAAGAGAACTGTACTTTCACTATTTAATAAAGGCCAACAGTCCAGGGCTATGCTGGCTAGAGAGATGTTTCAGACAGATTTCATGCTCATGTCTCTTAAATGTGATATTTCTAGAATCCGGAAAAATTTGTAATATTCTTCTGGATAGTTATAATTCATATGATACTAACACATAATATAAATAAACTTAACATAAAGTGTCTATGATCAGTGCAATACAAAGTAATCCAGATAAGGGAGGATGCATGCCTCAGAATATCTTCCTAGTAGTTGACTCTTCATTCAGGGAGATTTCTGGAAACATAGGTTTCAGCCTCAGGTCTCAGTGATAGTGAGCATCTATCCTTAATGAAAAGTTACTATGTACCATTTCATCTAAAAGCCTTTATAGGAAACAAAAAAAAAATGCTATAAAAAATATAATACAGTGCTTTCTATAGTTTCATTGGTAGTATATTTTCTTTTTTTCATACAGTGAAAAACTATTTGGAATTGTACGGTAGTTATACACATTTGGAAAGTCTATAAAGTATTCAGATCTATGAAGGTGACAGGTTTCTTTTTTTCCCACATAGAAATTTTATAGCTGTATCCTTCAATTTAAGGAATAGATCTTTTCTCTGAAAGCCTTCACTTCTGTCTCTTGATGGCCATTTTCACTTGTGTCTATGTGTGGAAGAGAAAGCAAACTTCAAAGAGAAGCTTAGCAAAAAGGATAAAATCTAGGTTTTTCAAAATATTTATTTTGAGAGGATTTTGGCATCAAGGTACCTATATTGAATAATGTTAAAACTACATTTTTAAAATACTGTTATTTTGATGACATATTAGTAAATAATTTTTACTGTAAGTTACAGAAATTATTAATAGTGTGAAGAATTATTGAACTAAATATGGCAACTTGACTGTGCTTTCCTGATGCTAAGGGTCCTCCCTAGGGTTAAAATTTTTATTGTATTGGATTTAATTTTATTTTTTTATATACCATAGACCTACTCTTGTAGCATTACTTCCCGGCAGTAGCCCCAGTACCTGTCAGCCACCATAATAAAGAAGTGTTTGTAAGTCCTCTACCTACACTGCCTCTGCTTCCCTCCAGCACACAAACAGCCTGACTGTGGGCACAGAGCCCCACCCAGCTCCATGGAGTCTTTTCTTGGACAGCTTGTTGAAACCCAGTGCCTCTAGTTAGCTTTTCTTGTACCATCGGTCTCAACTCAGGTATCACTTTTGTATGCCACGTGACAAGTTTTGAGCAGTAAATATTGTTGGAATTGTACTTAACTAAAGTTCTTTAAAAGAAAAGAATCAAATTTCTGTAATGGAAAAATATATGTAAGTTTTGGGTTTTATACCTTTATGAACTGAATTGTGTTTCCTACTCCCCAAACTAATAAGTGAAAGCCCTAGCATCCTATTTCTTTGCTACTTTATAACAGGACTCCTCTTTCCTTCAGTTTCCAATAACACAGTGACCAGCCAACTCCTCAGTTTCAGTGGGTCCAGACGCAACCTTCAGTGCTAAAACAGTTGATCTTCAGCCTAAGGTCTAAAGACAGGAGTGCCAAAAGCCATGAAGTGCAGCTGCCACTTCCAACTGGATCTGCCACCTCCAGTTTGGGTAGTGATGTACTGTCTTCCAGGAGTACCTCACAATAGAACTGTATTTGTTTGGGAGGGTGGGGACAGGGCCTTTAAAGAGGTGATAGAGTTAATGGGGTCATTAGTTTGGGACCTAATGCAGTCTGACCATTATCCTTGTAAGGAGAGGAGATTAAAACAAAGACTGACAGATATCAGATATGCTGCAAGCATAGAGAGATGAACACAGTGAACATCATCATGACAGTAGCTGTCTATTAGCCAAGGAGAGGCCTCAGAAGAAATCAAATATATCAGCAACTTGGTTTCAGAGTTCCAACCTGTGGGAAAATATTTGTTCTTTAATCAACCCACTATGCAGTGTTTTGTTATAGCTACTGTATCAAACAAATTCTGGTTTAAGTAGCAAGAAGTAGAATTCTTCTGTGACATACACCTAAAAATGTGGAAATGGCTTTGGAATTGAATAGTAGGTAAATGGGGTAGAGTTTTGAAACACAGGTTTGAAAAGGTCTGAAGCCTGGATTCTTCTAGGTGCAGTGGTGCATGCTTGTAGTCCCAGGTCCTCCAGAAGCTGAGGCATGAGGATCTCTAGTTCAAGGCTAACCTGAGCAACTTATCAAGACACAGGTCTCAAAGTACAAAGGACTGAGGATGTAGTTCAGTGCTATAGTGCTTTAGGATTCTTCTCTATTAATGTAAGACAACTGGAAGGAAAAGCCCATATGGCCTAGAAGAAGCTATTTGTAGAAATATAGAATTTCAAGGTGCTTCTGGTGAGGTGTCAGACGGAACTGAATTATGTGTCACTGGAAACTGAAGAAAAGGCAATCCTTGTTGTAAGGGACAAAATACTAGCCTGAACTGTGATCTAATGCTTTGTGGAAATTAGAACTTGAAAATAATTAGCTTGATATTTAGCTGATATTTCTCAGCAAACCGATGAAGGGATGCCCTGATTTTCTTTTTCTGCTTACAGTAAATTGCGAGAGAAGGGAGAGAAGTTGAGAGAACTGTTAGGCAAAAATAAAACAGAATTTGAAAATTGGGAAAATTCTCAAGACATCCATTTTGAAAAAAGAGGAGAGACAGTGGGTAGGGAGAAAAAAAAACATATTTTGGAGAGGATAACAAACATGAAGCTAAACAATAATTTACTGTGAAGAGAATATGGGTATGACTCCTGGATCCAAATAGTCATCTCACAGCATAAACGCTGCCAGCTTAGACTGAATGGAACAGAGATAGGAAGGTTGCTTTACTTCTGGGAGAACATAGAATGGACCCAAAAGTCTATTCAGCTGCAAATGTATATTATCATTCATAAAAAGAAAAATATAATTGTAAAAGTGGTTCAGAGGTCTACAAGGCTGTTGCCACCAAAATGGCAATAAAGCCAGCCAACTCTTCAATTTTGGTGGGTGTGGCTAAAGCCTCCAGGGCCAAGAGGGTAGAGCTTTAGCCAAGGGCTGCTATCCAGGCCTCCAAAATGAAGCTGCTACCTCCAGTTGAGGGGATGATGGCCATCATTCAAGAGACCCAGACAATAGCGAAGCCATTCTTCTGGGCCCATAGAACAGAGCATGGAGCTGAAGATGATTATCCTCAAACCTTACAACACAGTGAATTTGCCCTGCCAAGTTGTACAATTACTTGAGACCTAAGATTCTTCCTTCTTTCCAATCCCTCCCTTTTAGAATGGGTTATGAAATTCAGGGTATGTTATGATTGGGTAAATATATTTTGCATGTAAGAAGGACATGGATTTTTTACTGTCCAGAGAGTAAATATTATGGACTCAACAATGTACCAAATAGGTTTGTATGTTGAAACTCTAAACTCCTCAGAATGTAACCACATTTAGAGATGGAACTTTAAAGAGGAGTTGAAGTAAAATGATTACTTAAGATTGGACATACCCAGTTGGACAAGTGTCCTTCAAAGAAGAGATTAGGGCATAGACACACAGAGGAAGGATCATGGGAGGGCACAGGAAGACTGCCATTTACAAGCCAAGAGAGCAACAGCAGAAGATACCAAACATATCTCAGATTTATAGCTACCAAAACATGGAAAAAATAAATTTCTGTTATTAAAAAAAGTCTCTCTGTGGCACTTTGTTATGGCTGACCTAGTAAGGAAATATAGTCACCATATGCATTTTGGCTCAAGAATCCCTTCGTAGTCACTCTATTAAGAACATAATTAATATTTTTGTTGGATTTCCCACATGCCCATCATGCCCTCTTGGTTATATACCCTCAGAATTATAGTATTCATCCTGCTGAAATCTAGAGAGATATTCAAATGTGCTAATAACTACCACTGGGCACTAATCACCAGACCTTGGGTGCTCATGAAGAGGTCACACAGGACAATGAGAAAATCAGGGCCTCTTGCTCACAGAAATCTACCTCCTTTTCTCTGGATTTCTTAATGCAGATTTAAGTTCTTATTCTGCTCCTAACTGTAACCTATATTGACAGCCCTAGTGGGATCCATTTATTGGTTAGTGTCTTCACTCTTAAAGGTGAGACAGATAGTGATGAAGCTTGTTGATTCTGCAAGATACAGTGAATGGAAAGAATGTAGCTTTTGGAGCTAGAATTAATTGTGTTTATGTATTCATTTCTCTAGTTAATTTTGCTGTGGTCTATTAGACTTTCTAAGTCTTAGTTTCCTCTTCTTCAAGACGATGTACATGTAAAAACTTCTAGACGAAAGAAATTCTGTGTGGGGGCAAATGAGACTGATAATGGTCATTTAGTGCCACTAATAAGTCCTTTATTTGTGCTTGAATTTGACCAGTATAATAATTACAGGCTTATGACAAGCTTTTATTTTGAAACCTTGGTGATGTCACTATGTGACATGTATTTTATGTTAGGCAATTTGTTCAAGTATCCTTGGATATATCAAACTTTAAACTTCTATTTTTTGAAAGCAGCTGTTGAGTGAGATTTAATAACATTGTAGTAAAGAGTAGCAAAGATTTAAAAATCCATATTTGTTTTTGTACATGCTTCATTTTTTTGTAATATTAATTCTTTTGCAAAATCACTTAAAGTTCTCTGTGACCTAAAGACAACTAAGTCAACACTTTCTCCATTTGGACAGACAGAGAATACTCTAAATTATTCATTTTCAGACTAAAATAAAAGAACTTCTCAAAGTGAATGTTAAGTACATTTTTTAATTTTATTAGACCATAGATATTTTAGAGGTAACATATCTATAATTCTGTTATTTTAAAATAATAAGTTTGTCAATATTAGCCCCTATTATAGTATTTCTTATTTAGTTTCTTTTTACAAATATTCTTTGGTAGAGTTTTATATAATTAAAGGAGGTTATATTATACATAATCTTTTATTTATTTACCTTGCATTATGAACAATATTTTTTATGTTAGATGTATGTAATTGTCAAATAAGATAGCTTTTTTTTAAATAGAGAGAGAAAGAGAATTTTTTAAAATATTTATTTTGTAGTTTTCGGTGGACACAACATCTTTATTTTATTTTTATGTGGTTGTGAGGATCAAATCCAGTGCCCCGCGCATGCCAGGCGAGCGCATTAACACTTGAGCTGCATCCCCAGCCCCTAAATAGGATAGTTTTATTCTGAATAGTTATCCAATACTCTATTTATTAGGACCACTGGGCAAAATTATATTATTCAATAATTAGAATGTTTGTTTATTTTTTTACTATTTTTTTCTGAGGATGAAAACTTGTATACGCAGCATCTTTGGTATAGTCTTATTTGCTACACCTCACACTTACAATTGGAAATATGGGGTCCAAAGTCCTAGACTTTATGACTCAAACTAGCTATTTCATTGGACAACTTATATTATTCATTGTCACATTTTCCTTGTGTGAAAAGTAGTGGTTTTGGACTAATTGTTCACTAATACACTGCAAAATTATGAGTGACATTGAATTTAATGTGAGTCCTATTGGGATTTTGTCTAGAAACTGGCTTAAAATTGGGTCAGACTAACAGCCCAGCATAAATTCTTCCAGAATTTCTCTGAAACACATAGAAGACACTGAAAAGACAGAAATTCCCACTAGCAGCAAAAATAAATTATAACAGAAAACCAACTGTTAACACACTATGGCACAACTGAGGGAGTTATCATAAAATTCTTGGCCATAAACAAATATTTCCATTAAATATTTCTGAATGGCTTTATGACTTATTTACCTCATACTTCAAAACAATATGCTAGACTGTTTCTAGGTATACAAATATCCTACCTATGCCTAATATCAGGAGAGAGAAAAGGCCTGTCCCTTGATTTATTAGATAATACCTTTTATTTTTTGTTACTTGGATTTAACCCAGGGGTGCCTTATCACTACACTACATTTACAACCCTTTATTTTATTTAAATTAAATTAAATTTTTTTTTGAGACAGGATCTCACTAAGTTGCTAAAGTTGGCCTCCAACTAGCAATGCTCCTGCCTCAATATTAGCCCCTATTATATTAGCCTCTTGAGTCTCTGGGATTAGAAGCATGCACCACCTCACTTAGTTATATTATTGCCTTTGAATATGAAAAAAAACACTGCCAATATTCCTTTTATTATATTCATTCATCAACAAATACCTATATACATGATTATGAATAATTATCACATCTAATTTTGGGGTAAAAATATATAAATGCATAAGCATAATATAGTTTTATGAAAAGCACACAAATACACATGTTACTATATAAAACATAAATATAGCTGTTTATATGTCTTTGTATAATACATACATACACAGAGTAAAATCTTAAAGTACATCAAAATGGCAACAATGGTACATGTTGGTGGGATTTGGGTAATGCTGATTTTATAAATATAATTTTCTGTCTAATTTGTATTATTTCAAAAACAGGAAAAAAATTAGTTTTTAAAATAATTTGAATGGTTTAAAAAAGCTAAACCCAAATGTCTTAAACTCAAATGTTACATTGCTTTAGAAATCATATCAATTTAGGCACTTACTGTTTTTTAAATGACATTATGGCTAGACTCCAGAATACTTCTTATAATATATGTCATTGCTTCTTGCCCATAGCAACAACAATTCTCCATGTGGTCAAAACAAGACAGCACTGTTAGTTTTTATGTTTTACTTGCTCATTTCAAACAAAAGCCGAAAATAACTTGTGAACATTTCCCCTACATCTTCCTTTTTTTCTTATATTTTCTTGCAATGGTTAGATTTATTTATATGGGCATTTGTTTTTTTGTTTATCATTTTAAATGTTCATTTCCACAAAATTGTCTTTTTCATCTTATCTTCTGTGTATATGTTTGTGTGTTTTTACATCTCTCATACTGCTCTATGGCATTCTGTATTTTATGGTGGGAGTTGACCTCTCCTCAGCATGTGGCCTTTGTAGGTGAAACATTTCTATGAAATTGGCCTGGGAATGCTGCCTATTCTGCTCCATGGCCTTTTAAAACCACGTCTGTGTCTATACAGTAGATTTTAAATTCCTTCAAGTAGAAGGTAGAATCTGACTTATCTATTTCATTCCAACCACAAGAATGCTTTCTGCATGTATTATGTGCTTAATTAATGTTGCTCTACAATTAAGGTCTGGGTGTTTCTATTGTACTATGTTATAGGGTGGCCTATGTTATAATAATCGTTCCGTCTTTGTAACAGCACCTCTTACTTGGATAATAAATTTTCGCAGGATGAAGAGCCAGACAGAAGTAGACAAATGATTTATTTTACCATGACTTTTGATCTACTTTATCATCTTCATGATATCTTCTGAAACTATAGCAGGGTATTTCCTGAATGTCCTAGAATGTACTTCAATTTCTCTAAATGAAGACTTTGATAGATAGTACATGATGTTATTAAGAAAACTAAATTTGATTAATTCTGTCCTATCTTCTCCTTGCCTTTTGTTTCTCATCTGTTGTTTTTACTTTGGAATTCTCCCTGTTCCTGGGGAGTAAGAGGAAGGTTTTCGAGGATAGCTCCTACCCTTGAGGGCTTCTGTCTATTTTGAGGAAAAAGATGAGTTAAGAGGAAATATGGCAGGTGCTTTGGGGATCTGTGTATTACAACTGGTACTTGTGGAGGAGTATTGGGCAATGGTTTAACCATGAAATAATTCCCAGGAACATGACATACTTAGCTAGGAGCTTGAAATTCATTCTATAAGCAGTAGAGGAAAACTGGTGACACCTGAAATATGACATACCACAACATCATGTTTTAGAAAGGTCTTTCTGACACAATGATCTGTTATTTTATAACAGATTTTATTTTATATACTTTATAATGAATTCCCATTTGTAATATAAAAGATGACAAAGAATTTTCAAAAAGGAATGGCTCCGGCACAAAACAAAAAGAGTATACAAGACTTACTGCCTCAGGATGATAGTTTTTGTTCACATTTTGTCCTCTGTACCTCTTTTTCTAATCTTAATATGGAATTGTTAATACTTTCGTTTCCCTGTTACATATATAAATCATGCAGAATATTTTCTTCAACATAATAAATTGATTTTTAATAAATAAAATCTTGAGGTCATTGCAATAGACCAGTCATGAAATGATCAGAACCTGGTATAATTTGAAATTTTAGAAATCTGAAGATGCAAAATAAATTGAGACTTTTTAAAAAGTTATTATTAGTGAAAACAAGCTATTGTTTTCCATTTAAAAGAAGCAGAGCTGGGCCCAGTAGTGCATACCTGTTTGAGGCCAGCCTGGACAAATTAGCATGACTCTCTCTCACAATAAAAATTAAAAAGGGCTGGGATTTAGTGCAGTGGTAGAGCACCTGTGGGTTCCATCTCCTGTACCAAAGGTGGGGGGGAACATTAGTAGTGCAAAGACAGTGACAGAAATACTGACTAGAAGGGAAACTGCAATTAATAAAGCCTGATCAGATTATATTGAGAGAACAGAGAAAGAATGGGCCTGGTGTCACCATCAGTGACTCTAAACATGCACAGAAACTAGCTTTATAAACAGTTTCAAAGTAGATTTTTTAAATGCAGAAGGACAGTGGATAGGCAAGTATGGAAGAAACAGTCACTGAAAGATTGATCTGAAATGGGCACTTTGTCATTTTATTTGGATTTGTGACTGTCTCAATCTAATTATTTTACTAAAAACTCAGCATGTTTTCTAAGTCCCTATGGTGAAAATAGAGAATGAAATGAACAGGTAGCAGAGAAACCATTGGTAAGCCTTTAGAAGGAAGATAATGAGTTCTGCTCTTGTCACAAATTTTAAAACGTAGAAATGATTTCTCTATATTGGGATGACTAATTAAGGTCTTGATTTCTCAAAATATGGGTCTTGCAGAAAGGAGACTTCAGGATATACTTTCACTGGTCCTGCTGTCAGGCTGATAACACTCTTACACACAGACCAGCGACCTTGTGGCCTCATACAGCACAGTTGAGAAGAGTCTTAGGAGATTGTCATGAGTAATTTCAAACAGATAGCAAGTTTTCAGCAGGGGACAATTGAGAAATTCAACTTTAGTAGCCTGTGGTGTCCACATTTCAAGAGTCAGGTCATTGCATGTTCCTTATTTGCTTTCTGCCCCTTGGCATATTTTCAAAGCACAAAATATAAAATGTGCATGCCTTTTGGAGCAGTGAGGGCCAAGAAAAAAAATGTCATATTGATATCTATCCTTCACTATCCCAGGTAACAGGTTGTAGCTTGTTCTAGTTTTTGCCTTGCTATCATGTCATGGGGAAAATAGGAGCAGAGATACTATATTTATCTGTTCAAGTTTAAACTCCAGTTTGTGCTTTGAGAGGACAACTATCACAACTAATTATTACACATAATATAGATAACAATAATGTGCTGTATATTGCAAAAACCTAGAAGAAAGGACTTTGAAAGTTTTCCCCATCAAGAAATGATCAGTTTGAGATTTCTGTTGAACCTGATGCAATAACTACATAAAATATGCATGTATTAAAATAACACATTATGTCATTAAAATGTATGACTTACAATTTTATGTCTCTGTCAAAAGTAAATTTTAAAAACTATATACTGGTAGCAGTTAGATGCAATTTTGATGTAGTTATTTTAATTTCCAATGATTTGAGACATACTCTTGGCCTTTCATATAGTCAGTAGATCAATAGATAAAGAAACTAAACAGAGTAAAACTATACTAGTCAAGACACAGTACAACTATAAACAATCAATACAATAACCAAAGAAACCAAGCATAATACAATAATATATTATTTTCCTTGTGTAACTGTTACTTCTGTAACCACTCTCTTTTCTTTTAGAGTCTTTTCTGTAGATTTCACTGTTTTCTCACACAATAACAAATTTCAGATGTTTATAACAGTGTTTATTTCTTGCTCATATTTTATGTTTGAACAGGTCAATAAAATTGGGTCAATCAAACTTTAACCTCACACTTGATCCAACTTTACTTTGTATAGTTCTCATAAAAAATTAAATTTATATGTTTAACCAGCCATATTAATTTAAGAATTCCTTATACACATCTATAATCCCAATGGCTCTGGCTGAGGCAGGAGGGTGGAGAGTTCAGAGCCAGCCTCAGTAACTTAGCAAGGTCCTATGTAACTCAGTGAGACCCTGTCTCTAAATAAATACAAAACAAGTGCTAGGGATATGGCTTGTGATTAAGTGACCCTGGATTCACTCACCAGTACCAAAAAAAAAAAAACAAAAAAAAAAACAGAACAACGAAAACAAAAAGAACTCCTTGTATATTTGTCATCAATTAGGGAAATTTTTTATTTCTCCTTTTTTGCACTACTACAGTAGCAGAAAGAATCGTCATGTTGAAAGTGTAGAGAAACTTAGCCTAATGTTTCTTCCATTGGGAATGCAAACCAGAAATTGTAATTATTCTGATGCTAGTATTTCAACTATAATCTTTACATTTAACATTCCTAATATTAAATAATATTCATTTATTTATTATATCAGACTCAGATGACATAAAAATTTTATATTTATCATAAAAACCAATGTATTTAAAAATTTGCATTTATAATTGTAATCGTAATTGTATTACAAAAGGGAAAAATATCAAAGAAAGAAAGAAGTAGGAAAAGAAATACATGAAGTAGTAAAAGAAAACCACATAAAATAGGAAAGTAAAAATGGAAAATAGAAAATAAAGTATGTACATGTAAAGAGGAAAATATGGTTAAATGGTGTGGGCAATTCATGATTAACCAGGAAATTATGTTTTCCTGTAAAATATTGAAACTGAGAAACCTGAAATGGTATGGGTTGCTTGAAGATCATTTTTGAAAAGAAGAGCCTGCATTTCAACAAGGGCCTAATTCCCAAACTCACACATTCCATATAGGCCACACATATCGGGACTTCATTTCAAACAATTATTTAAATTAATTGATGAACTTAAATTAAATTTTGGACCTGATTTCCATATCAAAATATTTATATACAAATAATTTTAGAACTGATTTTTTTTTTTGTCATTTAAAAATAAGTTTCTTAAATTACTGCCTCCTTCTGACAAGAACTGAATGGGACACAATTTCTGTCACTGAATGAATAAAATTTATTTATGCCAAAATTACTAGAATGAAGATTTAATGAATAAATTAATGAAAGAAAAAAGGAAGGAATAACATTTAAAAGAATTTAGTGTCTTATATGTAAAATGTTTCCCATAATGTAGTAATCTCCCTTTCATAAAGATATCCTTTATTGGTAACTAGCTGCAAGCATGTTCCTGTGAATATTTCTATATAGGATTAACAGACTAAGGCACAGCACATGTATATGACACTTGAGTATGTATGTATGTGTATTCATAAGTGTTTAAATATGCCTCTTCCACACCTTCATGTAGTCATTCATTCATTTTGTCAACATGGCATATATATATATATATATATATATATATATATATATATATATATATATATATAAAAATAATACAGCATACGTGTGTATGTGTGTATGTGTGTACTATGTATTGGATACTGTTAAAAAAATGAGGGATTCCACAGGTAAATAATAGATATATCTACCTTTAAGTAAGTCATAGTCAAGCATAATTACAGGAAAATGTATCTTTATACATTTATAAATTTATATATAGCGAAACACAAAAGATAAAATTCTGGGTATTTGTGAATATTGATCAAATATGTAGTGATATTCATAAGTGACCCAAAATTGCAGTTTTTTTCTCTTGTAAAATACTACTGAAATATTTTATAGCACTTTAGATTTATTCAAGAAATTCATATCTATTTTATGAATCAATTTTTAGACCCATATAAACCCTCTCTCCTTGAGTCTAAGAAAAGCAGTCCAACACTTGGAATAAAAAAGATATGTGTGTTAATGAGAATCTTTTGTCATAAACTTTAATGTTTGTCTGTCTCTAGCATGCTACTATAAATGTTAAATCTGTGTTTTGTGACTAATTTACAATTCTGTAAGATGGACCAATGTGTTAAATCTATTAATTTTTAAATGGTTAGTAGCAAATCTTGCTTATTTTATCTTGATCTACCGCATACGTGTGTGTGTGTGTACATGTATGGAGAGAGATAGATAAATATGTATGTATATACAATTTTTTATAGTTTTAGATTGCTTGAATTTTTTAAACAATTAAAGTCATTTGAAAAAAATATTTTGGCATAGCAAGGTAGCACACTCCTGTAATCCCAGTGACTTGGGAAGCTGAGGCAGAAGAATTGCATGTTCAAAGCCAGCCTCAACAACTTAGCAAGGCCCCGAGCAATTTACTGAGACCGTATCTCAAAACTGAAAAAAAAAAAAAAAAATTGAAAGTACAATTCTTACATTATGTTCATGGCTAAATGATTCTCATTGGGAAGGTGAAATTTACACTAACACAGGTCCCTTTATCAATCACAAATCAATCTGGAAATCTTTGGTGTTACCTTTTGGTAGATATGTAGGGATCATCAAGAAATCTTATAATTAGAAGAAGGTATGTGTTGAAGTAGCAAAAGGGAGATAGACCTTTGTGCATTAAATTAATTTTCCAGTGATTTAGATATAACAGATAATTAACATCTGTCACTAAAAAAGAAAAAAAAATGGCACTGTCACTAAAAGTGAATTGAATACTTTTACAGAATTAGAGTCATATATTTACTTACAGTGACATTTACACTCAAAGCTTTGTAATAAGGTCTCTTGACATCCTAATGCTCATTGTATAAGATCAACACACTTTGCATAATCTTCAATAACTATCCTTGGATAAGCCACACACTCCCATAATAATTTCAGGTATTATCACTCGCACCCTGGACATTCAAAGAATTAAGAAAGAAGGTTTTCATAGAAAATGATTTATTGCTTACTCTGACTTTGTGCTAAATATAAAATATTCAGATAGCAAGCTAGTTGCTTTATCACTGAGCACAAAGATTTCCCTCTCCAAAACCAGTGTTGGAATTAGATATTCACCTTGGGAGCTCTCCACTGCTCTTGCTGCATACATTCAGTTTTCCTTCCCACCTTTAGCTATATAATTGTTACCATTGTTTCTAATGTAATGGCCCACTTTTATGTCTTCAATTATATCCACCATATTACTTAATATTAATTTTATTATTGTTCCTTTTCCATTTTACTTGATCCATGTAATATATTCATTTACATAGAATTAATCTACTCATTCTAAAAATATCTTTCTGATCTGCTTTCAGTAAAACTTCCTGGATAATATATAAATGGAAAAAGTTTTCCATTGTTAGGGATTTCATTTCTTTTTTAATTATTCCGTCATCATTTAATGTTAGTGGTCATTGCCACACAAGTAGACTGCAAAGAATTCTAGATTTAAACATTTCTAACTTAACAAATTTATGGATAATTTTGTGATAAACCACATTTCATTCTTTCTGTAATATTTTGCCTTACTTCTGAAAAATCACTTTAATCCATTTTATTAATTTTACCTTTTTGATGGTCACCTCAATTGGAATGTTTCATTAACATTTATCTTTCTTAAAATAATCATTAGTATGAGATTATTGGATGAGTCATTACCTTTTTATACTTTGCCATATTTTATTTTACTTCTCTAAAATCAAGAACTTTCTGACCAAATCTTCATATTATTAACATAGGAATAATTTGCCTTAATCCTGTCAGTACCAATTAACACTTAAAGATGTAGTCTATTATTTTAAAATTAGCTACTATAATACATAATTATATAATTGAATCAAGTGCACTCATACATCACATATAAATAAATTTAAGATACTAACGTTGGCTCTTTGAATAAGACAATTCAGAGTAATGTCAATCCATGGAAAAAGTAACAAATTTGGGTTAAGAATAGTATGGAATAAGTAGTAATTATAGTACCAAGCAGTTTATTTTAAAACATCAAATAAGACATATGTAAAAAGTGGAAATTTAAAATTATACTAATTGTGTTATCATAAAGGTTATACTTCTTTTTACATTTTAGATGATTTTATAAATGATGGATCTTTAAAGATATATTAGTATCTTGGAATCACTCCAAAAATGTGAAGTTAATATCTAGAAAGATATTAATACCTTTCAATAATATATCTCTCATAGCCACTGCCAGAGGCAGATTACTGGGCATTGCAGGATCACAGGTCTGAGCCAATGTCTAATTGTTAAAATTTTACTACTCAAAAACATATTATATTTGCATTCAGCCAAGTAATATTTTGACCTTTTTATTAAAAACCTCATACTTTCCTGAATAAGGGAATAAAGAAAATCATGTCTTCCTACTCCGACACTGAATTAAAAGGATCATGATATAACCTCACATTTTTTTCCTACCACTTACCAGTTTTACTTGTTTAAGTAAATTAATTGAACATGCACTTATCTCCTCATTTCATGTGGTAAATAAATTCCTTCTTATAGGGTTATTGTAGATGTTGAATATAGGTATAATATTATATGAAAAGTATCCACCCTAGAATATGGCTCAGAGTTCAGCAAATCTTAATTGAACCTTATGCAAAACTGCAGATGAAAATTTGTGAGAAATATTTGAAAAATATTAACAAATTAAGAATCCATATTTATACAACAAATGATTTTACCTAAGGATATTACGAAACAATCACAGATGAAAAATAGTGTTAAAATAAAATTAGTTGAATAAATATGTAAATATCTTTCCATAATGCAAGGATATATTTTGAATTTTGCAGTGCTAGTGACTGCAAGAGAAGTATGTAGAGGTTAGAGCTTCTAACTCAGAAGTATCATGTCCTCGACACCAAAGGAGTGAAATTTGAAACCTTAATAAAATTAAGGTTTTAATTGACTGTTCTAATATTCTTTCAATATGTGAAAATGTTTTTGCATGAATCTGGTAACATCATAACAAGTTATCATATTTTAAATTTTTTGAATGAGATTTAGAAGCATTGAGATATGAATAACACCATACACCATTTTTCCAAGGCTTCTTAAATCCCTTTGTGTCATTTTTTTCCTATGTGAAGATAGAGAAGGGTATATTAAAATATTTTTCTTTTGGAGTACTTCTATCATCATGGTTAATAAGGGCAACCTCACACATATATATGAGAGGAAAAATTCAATTTAAAATTGCTTTAAGGTTAACCTTTGAATTTCACTATGATCAGAAGAGTTCCATGACCTTTAAATTTGATGAAAAGAGAAAGCAGATATTATTCTCATTATTTTGTTTAGAAGTCTTACCAAACTGGGTGACTCTAGACAACATTTCTGCAACATGACAGGATCAGTTGATATAATTGATCATTGTTACTATGAAAGATAATACCTAAAGATTTTAGTACATATTCAGTATTTTACATCTGATTTCAGTTCTCTGTAATTATCACTGTGCTACTTCAGGGCTATCATTATTTTGGACAGATTAATTATATGTCTTACATTTGTGCTATTAAACATAATAACTTTCATTTTAAAGATTATATTTTATTCTGTTAGATAAGCCTAGCTTATTTTGATATTTTAAAAGTGTTTATGATGCTTTCTTGTAATGTTTTATACTATTACCTTTATACACAGTGTTCTTGTAAGCTGTAGAAAATTATAATTGAAACAAAAATACAGTAGCTTTATAATAATTGTAAGAACTACAGGGCATGACAAATTAACTATGTGTTTTATATAGTCACATTCAGGTGAGAATTAAGTATGAAAAATAAATAACTAAATAAACCATTTAGTTTGCCAGATACTGCCTAAAGAACTTCTAATTAGGTTATTGAATCTTTTGAGCAATGTTGGCATACATATTATTATTCTCATACTAATAATTAAAATTGAATAATATTTGGTATAAGTATAAAGTATGTGGGAGTATAGTATTTATGTCAAATATTTCTTAAAGTACAGTTTGTGAATTAATGAATCAGTTTATCTCTGTATAATATGGATTCTGGACCACAATTTCAATATGCTTACTGAAATCACTCATGTGTGAGACCCCAGAATATGAACTGTAACAAAATTTTCAATTTGATGACCATTATTCTAGTTTAGAACATAAAGCAAATATCACAAAATATATTATAGTTAAGAGAATTTTATATATACAGTTATTGTGGAATTAAAAGAATAACTCAACGTAGCAGCAAATAATCTTTTTGCTCAATGTTTGTAGCCTAGGAAAGAATAAGGAAGTCACAGAATGATAAATCAATAACCATTCATCAGGGGACTAAGTTGCTACACAAAGCTGCTAGGAACAGTGAGAAAGAAGGAGAAATGATTGTTTGACTAAATAAGCGAGAATCTGTAACTGTCCAACAATATTTAGTTAAAATTCGTGAAATTATAAAAACTTCTACTGCTGTTGTGATAGGATAAATCTGATTTTTTTAAGCTAAAGGGAAGCAGGAAACAACTGTCAAATATTTTTTAAAATTAATAATATACATGTGTTTGTGATGATTACAAATACCATCAAACACCCTAAACTGAAGGATTTCTTGGGAAAGCCATGCAGAAATAACTTACAGGTAACTGTTTCTAGATGAGTTACAGGGAGCAATGGATTACAACAGGACAGGTTGAAAGATGACCAGAGCTTGCATTATGAACTTTTCTTGAGGAATAATGAAAATGAGAGAGCGAATGCCAGAGAAATTATAGTGAGCATGATTATGCAAATAATTCAGTGAGGAATTGGACAGGAAATTTTGATGATCTGCACACATTCCATTTCTTAAATGCTCTGCCATTAATGGCTTTGATCATTGTAGTCTACTTAGATATGAAGATTTATGAATTTCTATAAAGATGATAAAAATACTTGGTCTTAAATCAACCATTGGAAGAAAAACTTGTGGAGCAGCAAATGCTTTAAGTTGTAATTTTGTCAGGTAGGAAACAAGAATAATGATTTCTATTTGATTTAATATCTCAAAAGTGATTACTTTTTAAGACTGGAACAAATGCAGAACAGTGGAACATATCTTATTTTATCTTTAGTCATAAAACATTTTATAAGTAGTAGAGGGAGAATTGCAAGGTGATCATCAGCTGATTAAGATGTATAACTATTAAAATTAATTATTTCCCCAGTGCAGTCTTCAAGAATTATTTCCAGTACCAAATAAGTAAAACATTCCCTGAGGATTGGGAATTTAAATGCACTCCTATAATTTAAAAGAAAAGAGGTTTGTGACCACTAGAAGGTGTCTTTGTGTGGGGGGGTTCCAAGCCACATATAAATTAAGAAATCATACTATATTGTTGATAAGTGTTATCTATCTTACTTAAATAATTCCAGAGTGTAGAATAAGAATCACACTATCCTTATCCTCTTTATTTAGTAATCCCTATTTGCCAGTATCTAGCTCTATAGGTATATTTTCTCATAATTTCCAAAAGCATTTAAAATATGTGATAGTCAAGTTAGAGCAAAATTTGATCAATTAGTATTTAATCCTCCAATTCCTAAGCAATGCTACCTTCTGACTTCAAAGCGTGTCAGTGTAATGATGAGCCCCAGAGGTTCTTATCTGTAGTAGTACAAAAACAAATTTCTCAGGTCATTTCTTTAAGATGAATCCCAATTTACTTTGGCTTTTTTTTAAATGAGGTAATGTAAAGAGCAAATTTTTGGTTTTTTAATAAATAAATATATAATTGTGTTCAGACTTGTATACATCAGCCATATAATTAAATTACTGTATAATCACTATTATTTTTTTCACTGGAGCATATAAAACATTCTCAGTTGTCTATTAAGAAGATTTGACAGATATAAAGCTACAAATAAACCAAAAGAATTTTACAATCATCAGCATTTATTCCAAGAACGTGTTGACAAAGTGTTCCTATACATCTTACTGTGAATTATCTATGGATTGTTGAGAATTAGAATCTGTGAAAAATTGGAATATTTTTTCTAAATAATTTGCCTACAAAAAAAAAACACAAATGGAAAAAAATAATAGTCAAATATTTTATTCATTGTCCACTTTATCCTACTTATATGAAAATGTGCTCATTACATTACCCCACTTCAATGATATAGTGTAACAGATCCTGTTTTTAAATTATTTAACTGTTTTAATGATTTACTTGTAATATGGTTTTTATGATTGTGATATATAGAAAATTATATGCAAGCTTTATATGAGGTAACTGAACAAAAAGTTGGACTAATGCATGAGTGATGGCTGGAATCATAATATAAATAATAATGTTAATTTTCATTTAAATCATTCTCCATGCTCATAGTTTTATAATTTATCATTATTAATCAAATAACTATACTCTTGGACAGGATATTCTTGTCAATTATGCTGAAGGTAATACATTGCTTTTTTGAAACACATTTCTGTGTCCATGATTTGAGTTTGTCAGTATAATGATTTTATGGAATTTACCCATGTTTTATGACAGCCAATGATGCTTTTACAAAAATCACAAATAATGCACATGGCATAATAGAAACCTCGTTTAGAAAATAGCTTCAACTATCTGAATTGGCTGTGACAGAATTGACAGAAACCTTGAAATTGCAGTTATTTAGTTTGGCCCACTGTGCCCAGAAAGACCCACTTGGAATGGTTCTGGAAGTTGTTCTTTTATTGTGTACAACTATTCTGGATATGGTAGCATTTGACAGTCATTTTAAATAAGAAGTGAGGCCAATTAAATTGTTTCTCTGTGGATTTCCTCTGACAGATTCATAGAGGCATCTGTGTTAGCCAATATACATTGTATAAGCACAACTAAAACTGTTCCAGCATTTATTTTGATGCAACCACCTAATTATATAATTATAATTTATGTTTAAAATTAATTTTTAACAGAACTATTATCTGTATCCTCTACTAGACTTTTCATAATAATCTCATGGTACCTACATTGGGAAAATTACTTTTGTCAATAAAAACTTGAACAGATTCTCTTGGCTTCATACTAATAGAAATATAATTTAAAAAGGAAAGGCACTATAATTTCCAGTCTCTGGTTAGGAAAAACATTTCTGCAACCTGAACTCTGAGAACAGATGACCATTTGCACTTGGTAGTTATCTCCACCTTGGGCTTTAGATAACCAGAAAAGGAAATCACAGAAACTTATAAAGAAGGATTTGCTTATTATACAGACACAATTTTTCTAAGTAACTACTCTCAATGTTCAGAAATTCTTAATTTCCAATTTTTAGCATGACTTTAATATTGCTATTAAGTGTGCCATTTTAAGTTGAACAATGAAGAAAAATGGCTATAAATCTAAATTTTAAAAGGTCTTTCAACAAATGATGTATAATTGGACTTACCCTCAGCATACTGACAATATACAGAAACCTCTACCCAATATTTATTAATTTGTGATGACTGGCTGCTATGTTATTTCATTTGCAGTTTCTATATTAACAGGCCCCTGGGTTTTTCTATTTACTAATCTGTTGTTATTATTGTTCTGATCTTTGTAGATGCTCCACCAATTGGTCAGGCACACAGTGTGAGAGGCCAGCCCCCAAAAGCAGCAAATCTGATCATATCAGCACAAGTAAGTTCTTCAGAATAATATCCTCTGTGATCTACCTAGTATAGAAATTATATCTACATACGTGTATGTGTGTGTGTTTGTGTGTGTGTGTGTGTAATGCCTTTATTGAGGTAATGGACACTTAGAAAATCTTCATGGAAAATCTTCACGGATGAGGCTCTGAGTTCTCCTCTGGTGGCAGGATTCAGCATTTGTGAGTGTTTTAAGGCAGTTTTCATGATGCACATCTGCAAACTAGCACTGACTTTTCTTAGAAAATGTCCATCAGCTACAAAGGCTGCAAATACCACAATGGATGTGAGAATGCTTAAGAAAGAAAAGTGATTATGTTTAATTAGAGCAAAGTGTATACTCTTGAAAAGCATTTCAATGTGTTGTTGAAAAACCAGACTGGATTGATTAGTTTAAAGAGAAGTAAATTATCAAGCAATTAATAATGACTTATTGCATTTATTTTGTCTTTAAAGTAGTTGTTTTGAAATGTATTAAAATATATATCACCAGGTTTCTGAGTATGAAAAAGGATATAAAATATCACAGTCATAATTTTTATAAAAATTATGTTCTGAAATGATATTGGCTAGATACTTGATCAGTGTGTAGATTTCATAAAATGAGGAATAGAAAAGTAGATCCATAAACCATGTTGATACAGATGTACTCAAAAGTTTCCCAGTAACTGAATCCAATATCATTCATTTTAATGTAAATTAATTTAAATAAAATTAAATGCAATGTTCAATTCACTGTCAAAAAAAGTGTGTGTGTGTGTGTGTGTGTGTGTGTCTGTGAACATTTTTCCAATCCTGTTTTGTGCAGCTATAATTTGGGGGCAGGTTTATTGCCATTAGCATTATGTATCATTATTTATTTTCTGACTTTTTTAAAGGCTGTTATGAAAAATTTTAAAAGAGTAGTCTGAAGAAAAACTTCTCAGTTCATACATATTTTTATTAATTTGACCATAAGTGGAAAGAATTCAAATAATTTGTAGTGTGTACCAAGTGAGTACACTCTTCAGAAGGAAAAATAATATCCCTGACTGATCAACATTTACATTAGCATTTTTTACTAGTTTTTTACTGGATGGAGACACAGAATGCATAAAAACAAATGAAAAAATACATGTTTTTTGAAAAAATAAAGAAACTAAGAAACTCCCAAAGCACATGATTTTTGTATCCTAGAAGGAGGCTTCAGTGTTTGCTGATATACCTATTTGTTGTCTCTCTTTGCAAAATAGTTTCTATCATTACTTGAAATTCTTCAAGCAACATTGTCCAAACTTGCATCATTCACAGATTAATTTGGCTTTATAATCATGACCATCATTTAAACATGACATATAGGTCTAGAATAAATATTCTGGTTGTGAATATTTTAATTTGAAGAGGTGAGTAACCCTCACCTCTGATCTTTTCATGGAGTATTTTGTATTTAGCTTAGAATTTGTTTGCCATCTTTAGGTCAGGGAAGGGAGCAGCCCTGAGGGAAGCTATGGGCATATAATTGTAGGACTAGAGCAATAGTGTTTGGAGAATTGTTTCATAAAATATTAGATGTGGCCAAATATGCCTTTTGAATTTGATACACATGAGGTAAATTAAAAGAAAGTACTTCCTCTTTTTTCTTCCCGAGATCTTGTGGCTCAAACTAACATTACTAGTAAAAATTTTGGAGGCATAGTTATTTAAATGTGATTTTGTAAACTATTTGCAAAGCTCAACAATCATTAAGAGCTTTTTTTAAAAATAAAAAATGTACTTGAAGTTACCAACCTATAATATGCATTGAATTTATAAATTGGGATTTTGAAGTTTATGTGCTTCAACCTTTATATTTTAGAAAGTCAAAATTAATTTCAATGTTGATAAAATTCTCAAAAGGTAGAAGAAAATAGAATAGGATATCTGTTGAATTTTCAAATTTAATATAAGGTCCATCTTCAAAGGGAGAGTTGTATGGAAAATGGTTCAAAGAAGGATGCTTCAGATGTTTTATTGGGGAATCGTGTCTCCAATGATGGGCAAGAACCACCCTTATTACAGGCAACAGTTCTTAAATAAAGGATAACAAATGGGAGGATTTGCAAGCAGTTGTAACCTTGTTCCCAAAGATTCTGTGGCTCTTTCTTCCATCACTGATTTAAAGTCATTAAATTTAATGGAAGTATCAATGCACATTGAAAGGGCTATTAGCTACGCAAATGTCAAATTATCACAGACTAGAACAAAGTTGATCAAATAAAGACTCTATTTGAAGGTGTTGTCATCAAACATTTTTTGCTTAAAGACATTTGCCTTAATAGACTTGAAAGGAGGAAATAGATAAACTAATCCTTGTTATAGTATAAGATTTACTTGTATTCTCTCAGGTGAGATCAGTTATTTTGAATGGTTGCCAAACATTCCTCAAACATGAGCGTAAGTCATAGGAAATCAAGTCAATAAGAAAGATTTATATTTTAAGACTGTGTTTTAAAATCTGCATTTCCATTTAAGTTGAATATCTCATAATCATTGGACTTCAGCATAGTCAAGAATATGCTGCCTTTGTTCGCCCAACTACTGTCAATTAGCATGGAGATTTACCTTTCTAATTCATGCACAGTTTTCTTAATTATCTTGGAGTAGTGGTACAGGTGTTTTCTGGCCCTTGATGTTTAAAGTATCTGAAAATCAGCCTGTGTAATTAGGCAGATTATTATCCCAGGGCTTTGTGCTTAGGTTCTACTTGAAAAAGCTAGTTTGACTCTTCTGAAGATACTTTGAAGAGTTCTAAACTCAAGTTTGATAAAATATTCATTACATACCCCTATTTGAAATTCACATAAAGTTTTCAGAGACCGGATGCTCAAAGTTTGAATTGTGCCACTTCTGGTATCTTCTAAAATTAAAGAAGATAAAAATATACTCAACATTCTATGGGCCAGTACTGTAGAGATGCTGTAGTTTATAGTAGAGATGTGATACCTGTCAGGGAGTCATTGTTTCTCTTTTCTTTCTTCATCTTTATCCCTTCTACACTACCATGTTTCAATAAGGAAAAATAAACTGTCTGTATGACATCAGGAACCACAAATTAGCAAATAAAAGGATTGAACTGAAAAAGCAACACAACAATGCTTTTGCCCTAATTCTCCCAAAGCAGATGTTTATCAAATTTCTACCAAGTGCCAAGAACTATACTTGACCCCAGAGATAGATGATTGCAAAAGGCAGATGAGGCCTTTTTCTCATGAAGAGGAGATTCTAGTGGGATAGAGAGCAATAAAGTGAGGGAGCAAATAAGAGAATGTACAAATGAATAAACAATTGTGAAGGAAACAAACAAATATAGCAAAGATCAAGCCTGGCAAGAGAAGATTGAGGTGAGCAGAATGTTTTTTTTCTAGAAGTACACATGACCAGCTCATTTATGTGGCTTACCATTCTTCACAGCCTCACCTAGTTTTCTCTACCCCCACTATGCAGTATCCTCCGCCTATTCTCCAGCACTATGCAATCTACATACCAGCCTATTTGTTCCTCATTAATGTTAATCCCCCAGGTTTTGTACTGTCTTCAGGGAACTGAAGAGGACTCTTCCCTCAGGTCTTGCAGACACACTGTTCGCCTACATCCAGATCATATTGGTGTACATCCTTTAAGGTCCCCGGGCAGTGCTTAGCTTCCATAGAGTAGTATTTCTGGTGTGGAATAAATCTATTTGTTTGTCATCCCATGATAAACATAAAGCAGTATAAAAGGAAGTTCATTTGTATCTTCTGAGAAAGGAGAATACACATTAGTGTATGGGCCATAACAAGCACTTAAGATAAATTTACTAAATGAAAATCAAATACATAGATCCTAGGACATACTTAGAACTGTGTGATCTGCAGAACAAAGAGAAGCAAACTGACCATGCCCTCAAAGAGCTTAAAATATACCAATACCAGACTGAGGTTTTAGCTCAGTGATAGAGCACTTGCCTAGCATGTATTAGGCACTGGGTTCGAACCTCAGCACCACATAAAAATAAATAAATAAAATAAAGGTATTGTGTCCATATACAATTAAAAATATTAAATGTGCATACACACACATATACAAAATTGTGAAAAACATAAAATAGAGGCATGAACAGGGTACTATGGGAAATATACATTTTAAATTATTCATTATGAATGTATGTAGTACTTTCTATTATTGACATAATCCTATTTATACCATTTTGAAATATTGTTGATGACATCCATTTTATGGCTGAGTAATCTGAGACAAAGATAAGTAATTGCTCAAGTTTATGTTTCTAATAGGCTTTGAACAGAAGTAGCCTGGCTCCAGTCTGTTATCCACCTCTCCCAGGAAGGAAACTTTCCTCCATAGCAACATGGTAATGTGGTTCATGCTTTGAATGAAAACATGATGCACATTGAGGCTTCAGAACCATGTTGCAAAGGAATTCTCATTTTATTTTACATGAAAAAGTTACTGAGCCAGTTCCTCTACTCTTAACAAGTACAGTCCATACATTTGTTTTTAATCAATTTGTAATCATCCATCAATAATGTACTGCTAAAAATCATTTGCAATAGACCTGGATAGATTTTGTTAATAATACAATATTTACATTTATGGCTAGATATGCTACTTGGAAAAATACACATTTATGATTTTTTTTAAAAAAATCTGTATTTTCTAGTTGTTTCCATCAATATAAAATATTTTACAAGAAAAAATTTGCAAATTGATACCTTGCATTATTTATTGTTGGCACTAAGCATAAGTGCAGTTACCTTGATTGGTTACATAAACCGTATCAGAAATCTAGCTTCTTACAGCTGTAATATATGGAATCACAACTGCCATCAGTGGTGGGAAAAATAAAAGAGAAATCCTTTGGTTTTTAGCTGCATAATTAATAGCTTTCTACCTTATAGGAATGACAGTAAATACGTGGGAAAAGTAAAATCTAATTTTCTAAATTATTTATCATTTCAAAAGGGGAAAAGAAAATTTATATAGCTTAGAACCAATATTGGTAGATATTTCACATCTACCAATTATACAAATTTTAGTAAAAAAAGAATAAATAATGAAGTGAAGATATTTATACAGTCACGATCAATCAGTTGAAGTCATAGCTTATGAAGAAATCAAGCTGTTCTTTGATATTTAAAATTTGTGAACAAATGTTAATTACTATCAAAGGTGCCAGATTCTCTGCTTTCATTAATTGCTAATAAATTACATATTCGTATGAAGTTCACTTTCCCAAAACCCAAGCGGTATTATAATATCAAACTCACTATGTTGTATAGTTCTGGTAACATGAAAAAACAGTTAAAGAACTGACTCATATTTTTTCTTATATGCAAGAGCTTGTTATTTGGTTATTTTAGGCAAGTAATTGCTTGTTTCAACTTAGAAAATTGTCTTATATATGAAATTTCCTTAATTAAGACTTTTGTTTTTTAGAAAGTGACCTCAGCATGGATTATCTCATCCAGGTCATCTCTTACTAGAACTATTAAAACACAACTATACTTCTATATGAAAGTCCTTAAGTGGCTGTTTATTATTCATAATATAGCCATTAACTTCTACTCAGTGCTTTTACAAGTACATGCATTTGCAGAGAAAAATTCATGTACTTAATAGATTCTTAATAATAATTCTTAATGTTCCATTTCTCAGCCATTCCAGATTTCTATATTAAATTTTATTTTTTGTTGGATTTCTTTATTACTTAGGTGAACCACTGATTAATATGACTTGACTGAATCAGCCCAATGTTTATGAAAACCCTTTTTTTCCATGGGAATAAATATTTGTCTACTAAAAATGTAGTTACTAATGGAACTATTTAATATTTCTGTCATTAAGCAACCCTTGCATTCAGTTTTCTTCATGACATAAATGACACATTACTGTGAGTGGATCCTCCTTCTGGTAACACCCATTAAGAGATATGGTTGTCTACTAACATATCTGACTAAAATAATAATAACAACAACAATAATAATAGTTCACCCTTATTTCCAACCTAGGAAGACAAGTAAAGGTTTTTCCAGTTGTCTTTTTACCTTCAGTTCAGCTGCATAAACTAAGGCAAGCATTTGAAGATACATTTTAGTACTGATAAAGACTAAAACTATTCTTATATACAGGAAAAGAATGGGAAAATTGACATCAGCAACAAAACCACAAAATGTGTTTTGATGAAACTATTCAGCAACTGGAACTTAAGAGAATCCTCTGCCTCCCATACTCTTTTTAAAAATCAAACAGCCCTTCCTATGGGTCTTTTTGTCCCTGGTTTATTGGCGAAGAACAGGAGCCATGAAGAGTATAAAAATCTAACCCAAGGCCTTTTTTCCAACAATTTGCAAAACTGATACTTAAGCCCAGGTCCATCCAAATCCAACCTTTGCTTTCCCTTTTCTTTTTCAGGCTAATATTAAACTTTCCACTTGTACTCAAAGTCAGAAATTATTTATAGCTATGAGAACAAAACTAAGGATGGGAATGTGGCCAGTGCAATTGTGTAAATGTGTATTCAGTCACATTTGATTTATAAGTAGTTACCAGCATGTCCTTGCATTATTGCAAGTAAATGTGTGTGGTGGGAATCAGTAAACCCAGGCTGTCGGAGAAGTCACCATCTCTAATCTCCAAGTATTTAAAGGCAATATATAAATGAAAGGCATCTAAAGAAATATTCCCAGAAAACTATGTGTTTGATAGGAAAGCAATATGTTAGCGACATAATGATGAACTTAGAATACAAATCTGGGTCGATCTTTATTTTTAGTATATCAATAACAAAATGTTTTGGCATAGTAAAGTGCTTCTTTATGTCAGTCTTTCTTCATTTTACTTAATTATTTATCTATTCTTTCATTTATTTTCCAGGAAGCATTGCCATCATTGTGCCTCTTGTCCTTTTGGTGACTTTGATAACCACCTTAGTAATTGGTTTAGTTCTTTGTAAGAGAAAAAGAAGGTAAGATTCAGTGTTCTAGATTAATGTTCAATGAATAAATCATGCAAAAAAGTTGCAGAAATATATATATATATATATATATTTAAAATTTCTTATAACATGATTTAGTTATTCCAACTACAATTTCCTATATTTTACAAATCCTATTAACCCTCTATTTTACATGATTGTAATTTACTCAAATCTTCCCTCATATTATGTTGATAGAATATATAAATGGAGCCATTCTAACAAAAATAACAAGAGGTCATACTCCTTAAATTTCAGTATTCTTTCCCTAAAACAGCAGGGGCTTCTGAAGTATATTTTATTATATTACTGTGTATGACTAGTAATGTCAACAGAATTATAGCAAATATGTATGTCATAAATTGTGGATTTCATTAACAGAGTGCATTTATTTAGTTTATTTTTGGCTGGAAGTATTATTATTTCAAATGTCATGAAAGTGCTGTTATACAGAGCCAGGAGGAATGAGCTATCTGCGGGGTTTAATCTAGGAACTGAGAGCTGGTGAGTCATTTTTTTTTTGAGTTGTTAGGATTCTATCATATAATTTTGGGATTAAAATACTCTATTTCAAAAGTTTCATCAGTGTTTTCTTAGGGATAGTTTTCAGATTGAAGGGAAAAAATTGGCATTAGCTGCTTAGGAGAAACTTATTTCCAGTATATTTTTATTAAGTCAAAGTGATTGGAAAATGATTAATCAAAGTGTGAGTTTTTTGATAGTTAGAGACTTGACAAATATCACTCAATTTATTTCAAATGCATTTAATTTATAAATGTCCTATCAGTTTAATTAAAATAAGTAAATGTATAAATATGATCATTTCATGTACCTTGAGTTGTGGTATTTATATAATTCACACGTATGTTAATGTTCACATATTCTAGGACAAAAACAATTAGAAGACAACCCATTATCAATGGAGGAATAAATGTAGAAATTGGCAATCCATCTTATAACATGTATGAGGTGGATCATGACCACAACGATGGAGGTCTTTTAGATCCTGGCTTTATGATTGATCCAACAAAGGTAATATAGCTTAAAATAATGGACAGTGAGCATGAACTTTCTTGAATCAAAGCTATGTTATATGGTCTTGAATTTCATCTTTTTTAAATCTAAAATTGTCATAACAGATTTTATGATTCATTGAATGAGGTAGCCTCTTTTTAAAAAGTACAGTATGATCTGCGTTCACTTGAGGAATGCAAGTTAACATTAAAATGAACAGAATTATTCACTCAGTTTATAAAGATGTGCAATTCATTTAAAATATTATCTTAATGAAATATGCTGATGTGTTAGCATGTCTAAATATACATAAAAAAATTAGTGTAAACTGTTGGCTAACTTGTTTTCAATAGAAAAAGAATATACTGCTTCATTGTTAAAACAAGTATTTCATCTCCAACAGTGCATCACTGGAGAACCACTAAGCTGTGTCCCTTAATTTCTTTCTAATCCAATCACTTTTGAAAAATACTTCTCTATCTGCTATCTTATCCGTATTGATTTGAAACATATCATCAATACGTATACCTTAAACATTCATAATTTATTTAAGGTTTATGTTACTTCTTATTACTTTCCATAAGCTCACTTGATACAATTATCCAGATAAATTTGCAAAGATTTGATTCACTAAATTATCTGAATATTTTGAATGACAATTTTAGAATATTTACTTTGTTAAACTCTTTAAACCATTTTGCTAATGTTAGAGTTAATTTTCTTAGTCTATTTATTTATTTATTAAATATTTACTTATTTTCTGATTTATTGAAGAGACTTTGTCTACAATACACTTTTAATCAAAGTGACCAATAATCAAAGTGACCAATCTACAGCCAAATGAGTTTAAACTTGTAATGACACCTATTCCTAAAATAGTGGAATAGGGTCTCATATACTCAATCTGGTTCCAAATTCTTAAGATTGTCTGAGCCAGAAATTGATGGTCAAATATTTTAATTAATATCAGTCAATCCTTTTTGCATGATTAAAATTTATACTCTCAGAGAACATTATAATGATGTTTTCCTAATTAGAAATAATTTTATCATTAACTAACTCCTACATCTGATTTTTTCTTGAAATAGATCCTGATAATCTTAGTTCCAGTAACTATACTTGAAATTTAAAATCTATATATACTGTGTAAATTATTATTTGATAATTTGTCCCTGAAGAAGAAAGACATTAAAAAATTAGACTTCTGGAGATTCTTTGGTTTTTTCTTAGGAATATAAATGAAGTATAAGTATAATATGAACTGTTAAGAGACTTACTTTAAACATATTTAAAACACTTTTTACTTGTTTCATGAAGGAGAGTTCTCATTTTCCCTCATCATTTTTTATTTCTAGTGATAGAATTAATCGAATTCTGTATACTTAAAGAGAACAGCTTTTTAGTATCCCATTTAAAAATTTTTACACGTTTACTCTAGGAGAATAAAACTATGCTTCAGTGCCCTTCAAATATATTTTTAATGTACTTAGCACTTAATAGTCAATAAATATTTATTTACCAATTTGCTGAATGACTAACCAAAATTGCATGGAATCTGTTAGAGAAGGCTGAGTCTACCTGGATCCTAATATTTGAATGTAAGTATGAATTGTTATCCAAGAGGTAACTATAGAACAGTCTTAAGAGATAGGGACAATAATAAAAAAACAAAGGTCACATCAAAGCAACCTTAATAATGAAACAAATTTCATAGATTATCACTATGTTGCAGTAGCTTGGTATAAGCATGATATAATTAACTACAAAGAAAATGTTTATACAATGTCATTTTTGTTATTTTGAAAGTGTTTAACATTTACAGTTCAGTGATGCCTTCTAGTCAAAAGAACTGAAATACTTAACTGAAATGAATAAAATAGATCTGACTATGGAAGTTATACCACAGAATAATTTGAAGATTCCAAAAAATAATAATTATTGGTTTCACCCCCAAATTCATCTCAATCTTTAATTAAATTTTCTTTTCTAAAAAAAATTATAATTAATTTCTGTATGATTCATCCAAAGTCAAATTTACAGACTATAGACAATTAGAATTGTTTTGTGTACTTTCTAAATGAAACTATTCTGGAAAAAAAAATTTAAGTGGCAACTTTTAGTTGATTTTATGTTTGAAATATTTTCCAGAGCCACTTATTCATTGTTAAGATTGATAGTTAACAAATACATATTCATTAATATTTGAATATTCAAAAAAAATGCCCCTTTAGGGTTTTTTATTACCATAAGTACTATATTATAAATATGACTGAAACAGTATAATTCTGTTCTTAGACCCAAGAAAATCTAAAGTTAATCACATTGCATGTAGACATAGTGAGCTTATTTTATTACTAATTAATCCACTTTCAGACTAGAGTCAGATTTCTACAACTGCAAATGTTTGTTTTGATGTGTGAAGTTTGAAATTTAAATTTCTCCCTTAAAAATATAGCTTGATGATGAATCTTTAATTAGAAGCAGATATTCGAGTGTCCAGAATGAGCTAACTGTCAAAACTCAGAACTTTTCTTAGTGTCAGAATTTTAAATGGAAAAGGCTGGTGCATTTTTCAGAGTTCTTAGCAAAGATGGTATTTCCTGGGTGAAGATAAGTTTCAATAGAACTATCTGGATATTGCTGCATGACTACCATGTCTGTCGGTAAACTGAACATAATAAAAAATGTCTACCCATAGAGCAAAAATTTGATTAATATTTCTTTCTTAAGCTGTGAAAGCTAACCTGAAAACACTGCTCATGACCCAGGGCTAAAAAGGTTTTAATGTTATTTTTCTGATTCAACATGATTTATATCAATGGAAAGTGGTTCCATGATATTAGATGAGAAACTAAAATTCTCTGTTTATGTACAGGCCAGGTATATAGGGGGAGGGCCCAGTGCTTTCAAGCTTCCACACACAGCGCCGCCCATCTACCTAAACTCTGATTTGAAAGGACCACTAACTGCTGGGGTGAGAGAAGAAATTCATTATTCCATATCCATTCCATCACCGAATCCCTCACAATCAGAATGACTACTTGACTTGGATAGAAGCTTGTCCTTAATTAAGTTTTTAATTAACTAGAGATTCCAAAACAGCATAAAAATTAGAGGTTTATGTTATGTGTCCTGCCTATACAAGATGACATATAAAACATGTTATCATTCTAGGCAAGTTCTTAAGCAGAAATATCTCTTCTATTGGATTTGAAAGAGTTATAGACCATTTACAGTGAACTTGAGTGTTTCAGTATTAGTTGTTCTTAGAAAAGAATCTCTAGTCAGGCACAGTGGCATATGCCTATAATCCCAGTGGCTTGGGAGGCTGAGGCAGGAGTATCACGAGTTCAAAGCCAGCCTCAGCAAAAGGGAAGCGCCAAGCAACTCAGTGAGACCCTGTCTCTAAATAAAATACAAAATAGGGCTGGGGATGTGGGTCAGTGGTCAAGTGCCCTGAGTTCAATACCCGGTACCAAAGAAGAAAAAAGAAAAGAATCTCTAGCAAGAATTGTAAACTGAATTATTTAAATTTGTTCAGTTTTAAGCATTTTTATTAGAATGCTTTACTTAACATAAGTAACTTTTATGTGCAAATAAATATATAGTTCCAAATATGTCATCATATTGAAAATTCAGAGATGGTTTAATGAAATCATTTTTATTTTTTGAATTAGATAATATCTTTAGAGAAAGCTACTTTAAAATTACATAGCTCATTTTATCCAAAAAGTGAATAAAACATAATATCAGAATTTCTATGGATGAGTATGCTCTCTGTCTTCTCTTACATCAACTGCTTTTCATTCTCATTACCTAAGGTGTTTGTCTCCTTTGCATGGCTCAAAAATTATGTTTTCTTGTTGTAACAAAGGCTTAATGTATGCTTTTGGAAAAACCAGACAGAACCAAAACAACAATAAAAGCAAAAACTACAGAACATTTTCTTAAATTAAGCTGCAATTTGTTAAACAATGAATGATGAATATGTTTTCCACCTGAAAGAGGTCACTGCTACATGCTTCAAATTCTATCTCAAAATGTTTATATCTAACACATAATATAACCATACTTCACAATTCTTTAGATGAGCCCAAAGACATGCCCAATGATAAATATATATAGGATCTTGAAGCAAGAATATTGTCATTTTTAAGAAGTGTTCACTGATGTATTCCTTTACTTTTGTCTTTATATGCTTGATTTAAATTCACATTGAAAAAATTATAGACACAGCTAATTAGGTGACTTTTTGTTTATGCATCTAAGTTTCCATTGATGGGTATGCATAAGTGGTAGTGGTGGTAGGTCACAGGGGATATATGGCCTGAAAACATCACAATTCATTTTAACCATTTGACAATAAAATTCTAGTAAGCATAGCTTTCCCTATGATTTCTTCTGGCTTTTTGTTTTACATCAGAGCTCCTGTTAGCTTCACAAGTTACCTGAAAATCATAAAATTTTGTTTTTACCTAATACCATGCTAAAGCAGACTAAAACCTATGCAGAATTTAAAATTTCATTTAAATATGTCCTACTTACTATCTTGAGTGCATCACATGTAGATATTATACCATTGACAAACTACAAAATAAGTGATGTTGTTAACTGATAATAATACTGATAATAATATTTATTTTTTCTTCTTCAGCCTACTAATTACTCCAACCCGGTGTATGCAAAATTGTATATGGATGGGCAAAATTGTCGAAATTCCTTAGGAAGTGTTGATGAAAGAAAAGAACTGCTTCCAAAGAAAATAGAAATTGGTATAAGAGAGACAGTGGCATAATCAGTGATACCTTTTATATGCTGTATAAATGTATAAAATATAAGGATTACTTTTGTATGTTCCAACAGTATTATACTTGTTTTGGCATCAGCATTACCTCTTCCTTTATCTTTTTCCTGGTTAATTGTTTTCTGAGTTTTTTGGGTTTTATTTTTTGCTGATGACTATTGATTGACCATTTGTATGGTATTTTTATGAAAAAGAACTGCACTACAGTACAATTTACAACAATGCTGCTGATGAAGACACACCTTTGAATTTGTTAAAAATTAAAAACAACATATTCCTTTGTAGTGTGAATATGAGCAATCTATTTTATATGAAATTTTTGGGTTCTACTTAATTAACAAAGAGAAACTCTGCACTTTTTCATTATATGGTCTGAAAGCTGTAATACAATGTCATTTTATTTTTTTGTTAAAATTGATGGAAGAATGATTAAATGGACAACTCTCTTCTTTGTGCCCATGAAGATTGATTCAGATACTGCTGAAAATATATAACCCTCACAAGTTCAGTGTCACCTGCTTTGAAATTAGCCTTAGATTGCCAAGTGGTAGATGAGGCAAAACTTGAAAATATATATATATATAAAATTAATAATTTGCATGTAAACAGATGATTTACATTTTCCAAAATTTAGTGGACTCTGTGATATACTAAATGCGAACACCCTGTACACAATAGTTATATTTAGGTGGTAGAGCATAACAAAAAAATAACCTGAAGTGGACAGATCACACTTGCTATGGGATAAGACCTTTGGTTCTCCCTCAATCCTGAGGTGAATAGCCAGCCTAGAGCACAACAGGGCATCGGGTACTCATGTATTATGTGCTTCTTCCCAATCAATCACGTGCATTTTGTGGAAGATTGGCCCAACCCACCCCTTACCCCACTGAACATTATAGAATAATAGATAAGCACACAAATTGACAAGACAGAATTTCAATTATGAGGATGCATTCTTTTGCTAAGTCAAAAGGAAGAGGTAAAACAGCCCTTTTGGTGTAGAGTAATCGGTAAATATTTTCAAGAAACAGTATGACTAATCCCTTATTTTCCCTACTGAAAATATATTCTTCCGAGTTATAGAACAATTATCTACCCATTATCAAAGGTGGAGAGTATAAATGCTATTTGCTATTTGCTCTGGTAATCTGGGTTCTTTTTAGTTATATAAAACACATGGACCCCATTCACTTGTTTGTTTCTTTGTTCTCAAACTTTGATTAAACAAGTACAATTTATTTAAGGTGTATAAAAAAAGATAGCATTTTTATACAAATATCTTTAAAGGCACAAAAGATTTATTCACAAGTTGTGGAGGGCTTTTTGTTCCTCTGATAGACATGACTGACTTTTAGCTGTCATAATGTATTAACCTAACAGATGAAAAATATGTTTGTGGTTGCTCTTTATCCCTTTGTACAAGCATTAAAAAAACTGCTGTTTTATAAGGAGATTTTTGTTGTACTATGTGCATGCATACTACCTATTTCTAAACTTTGCCATATTGAGGCCTTTATAAACTCTTGATTTATGTAATACTAGTGCAATTTTGCTTGAACAATGTTATGCATATCATAAACTTTTTCAGGTTCTTGTTTAAGTACATTTTTTAAATTGAACAGTATTTTTCATTTTGGTTATAATAGTCATTTTGCCTATGTTTCTACAATGAAGTGTTAAATACTTTATAAAAAATTGTTGACTGACTTATTTAAATGAAATTCTACATATTTAAGTGCTTGTGTTGGGTAGTTTTTAAACATAAGAAACTCCTTTTGTTGTGTGGTTTATATCTTTCTAGAAAATTATTTCAGGGACCATGGTAGTTTTCATGTGTTTGGTTTTGTTTTGGGTACTGCAGACTAAATCCATTAGTGCTTAACCACTAAGCTCATGCAAGTCTTTTAATTTTGAGACAGAGTGTTGCTAAGTTGTTGAGGGGTTTGCTTACTTACTGAGGCTGGCCTTGAACTTGTGATTGTCTTGCCTGCAGAGTTGTTGGGATTATAGGCCTATAGCACTACACCTGGCAATTTTTAAAAAAATATCCTTAAAAATGTATTCTCCAGGCAGAGTTTGATTCCACCACATCATTTTTCAAACCACAACAGAAAAGGCACTAGGTATTCAGTATTAGCAAAGTGTTAATGCAAATGTAATTACCATTTGAAAGAAACAGATTCCTAATGTTATCTTAACAGTTAATATTTATAAAAATGATGTCAAACTATTTACCATATGCAGCTAATACTAGAAGCATCACATTGATGAACTGGTATTCTACCAGGGCACTTGTGAAAGCCATACTCAAATGAGCTCCTGCTCAATAGACCTCAGGCCTCATCTACAAGAGCCTTACATTTTAATGGTCATTATTTGCACATCAGCTGAAGTGTTCTGTGCTGGTTGAAAATCCACATCAGAGTCTACAGTTTCTATTACACTACTTTTATACATTTTTTCAACTTCTGAAAATGTGTTCTATTTCTATAGCTCTCTTTCTATTCCAAAATTTCATGGAAAAACTAAAAATCCAAGTGTATATAACCTCTTTCACCAACAAAATTCTTTCTAAATGATTCATTAAGCTTTGGTGGAAGATATTTTATAAAAATTAATGCTTCCTCCTTACACAAATGGCTTTTCATCTAAGGCAAAGATTTTCAACCTCTTGCCATTTAGGAGCAGGTAAATCTTTGTTGTCTTTTATAGGGTAAGGTATTTAGCTGGATCCCTGCATTCTACCCAATCAGGAGATGTTAGTAACATGCTCCACTCTCCCAAAGTTGCAACAGCTAAAAATGTTTATGGATATTGCCAAATGTCTTCTGGGGAACAAAATTACTCTGTTAAGAACTGCTAATCTAGATCTCTATTCTGTCTCCCACTGTTAAATGACTCTCAGCTGGAACAGCTGAGTCAAAAACATCCCCTCATCAACAAAATCATGGCATTCCCAAGTTTCGATTTTAATTCTTTAATGCTGATGATGCAAGAATTATAATTATAGAGATTTATATTAGTAAAGTGCCTATGTAATAAACAAAAAAAAGACATGACTAAGGGAAAAAGTTGCATTTAGGAACTTGTAAAATTTTGCATAAGTTGACTCATTTTCATTTATGTAAATGTGTTTTATTTTGGTGTCATTGATAATTATGTTGTATTTTGGTTTGTGTTTTATCACATGCTTGTTTCGTTGATACTTAAGGTTGAAATTTAAACTCCTAAGTTCCAAGAATATTACTTTCTGTTTTTATGATGGCTCAGATATGAAGAAATTTAATACCACATGCATATTATGGCAGAAGTAAGTGAAATATAATTAATTAACTTTTTAAAAACAGTTTCTTTATTTTTTTTTATTTTTTTGGATAATAAGGGAGGGAGCATGGGGGTATAAAAACAGTATTTTTTATCATATGCCCCATTCCAGTTTTATTAGTTCATTAACAACAATTTTCTCAATACTAGATGACATTCTTAAATTTAATGTAGATCAATAGTCATTATTTAAATATGAATGCTTGAATTGTAGCTTGCACAAAATAAACTAAAGCACTTCTTTATGAAGTATGGGGTTATATAGTTATATAGCGTAGATTTTATTTCTGTCAAGTATTTTGAATGTGAGATTAAAAACACAAAGGGTCAAAATCAATATGTTTTAATTTTTCTACTACATCTGTTGCTAACTAGACATATCCAGGAAGTTAGTATGTCCAGGAAAAGATAATTAAAAATATATGATGGGTGTTTTACTTAGATATACGGTTAATTTTTGATGTTGTCATTCCAAAGGCCCAGGAACATGAACCTTATACAGTGCTATGAATACATCTGATCTACAGAAAGAAAAATAGATGAAATGAGTTCTTTGATTTAACTTTTTTTCTAGTAGATACTATACTTATGTGGCTGCAATTTATTCTGAAAAGAAATTGTTTCTAGTGAATCCCATCATTTTTGTACCCAAAGTGATCAAAAATCAAAAGAAAAATTGGTACTAAAGATGGCCTACTTGATAAATTCTATGCTTAGAATGTATTCATTCTCTCTGATGGAGAGTCTGTTCCTTTAGTATGGGATTGGTAAGATATCAGTGAACTTAAGCAATGGAATTTCTGATACTTTAGTCATTTGTTCACTCCAACATAATTTTTCAACATGATTTCTTCTGCAGTTTTAATACATAAGTTATCAGCCTCCTGATACAACTAGATTTTCAAGTTTATTTATGGAGTAGTGGCCTCGAAAGCTAATAATATAGTTGTTCTAGCCTTTAAAAATATAATATTGATAGTGAAAACTATACACATCTTACTAGGGTCAGTAATCTAAAAATTTATAAGTGAGAAAACATTTTTTCACACACCAAATGAACTGTGAAATATAGTTAGAAATCAATTTAGGAGTTCAAATTGTAAGACTGTTCACAGACATACTTCAAAAACAATATGTAGAATATAAGTTTAGATTGCCTTGACTGATGAAATATTCACATATTTCAACGAATATTGTAAAAGCTAGGAAGATTATAATGGCAATAAGATTCTCAACTAAAGTAACTGTTGTGCAATTTATAATTGTCATTTTCTGTTGTGGAAATCTATGTGAACACACACACATGCTCTGGCTTTGTTGTTCTATTAGTTATGAAAATGACACTTATTTCCTATTTTATCTAACATTTAATCATGTTTAGCTTCTCTGACTTAGAATTTCAGATATCATAACCATTAACCATAATAAAATGAATCCCTAGTTTTCAAAAGTTCTCATTTTTGCACAAATTATTTTAGTCTACACAATGTTGTAGACTTTACCATATTAGAAAATCTTCATCTCCCTCTTGCATCTCCTCTTTCATCCTAAGTGACAGTATACTAGCACACTATTTCATCAAAACTTGTATTGCTAATTATTACTGCAAAATATATTTTCGTTTTAGGGAACTTAGGAAATATGCATGAAAAAGAAAAATATTACTCCCATAATAAAATCCAGAATTTGAAAATGTTTTCTTTCTACCCTAAAGTAAGAAATTTAACATACTTTGATTCCCTTTGCCCAGTTCACCCTCATGGTCTGTGTTAATACATTTTTATTTTATGTTTGAAACTATTTTTCCAGATGCATTATTTTTGTATTCTTTCTCTTCCCTTCCTCAATTGCTTGGAATATATTCAATTTTTTTTTATTTAGTATTTCTCTTTAAAAATCCAATTATTATTGATTTTTCTGTATGGAATCTTCATTGTTAATTTTGTTTATCTTGATCAAAGTCTTAATTTATTGATATATTTCATAAATAATACTTATAAAAACCTTTATCTGTAATATATTTGCTGAATTTTTACATATATGCAAATGTTTTTCTCAGGCCTTCAAATATGAGTGTGAACTCAACTGAATAAACACTTATGGAGCTATACTTTTTTCCTCCATAATTGTGTTGATATTGCTCTATTATTTACAGTCAGTCGGTGTTCTTAAGGCTCTTTTTAAAGCCAAATAGATTTTTATTATCTGTATAATTTAATGTTCCCACACTTAAAACAAGACAAACACTTGCTTATAATTAAAAATTTATATATATACATATATTTATGTGAATATACATATAAACATACATATACATATATTGACATAAATATATATTTTTTTTACTTTTTTCAATCTATAATACATAATCCATTTTCAGCTGAAGTTAGTTTTCTCCAAAACTGTCTTTATTACATAGATACAAATTATTTTTTTAACAACAACAACAAAAATCTGCCATTCTTAGGTTAAATCTTTCAATTTTCTTCATCACACATATCAGCTTAATTATTTTTATTTTCTATTTCTTTTTTTCACCTTTAGATATTTTTAAGTTTCTTTTCTGTTACAGGTTTACTCTGTTCCCTCTAAATCATTTTTTTTCATGTGTACATGTGCAAAAGTGTGTGTGCACATGTGAAAGCTTCTCAGAGATAAATTTAATTTAGTGTTTATGGAGTCTTTCCTTATCTTACACAACTTTCTTTTCAATTTATGTGGTTTTGTTTTGTTTTGTTTTGTTTCCCCAGTTAGTGTATTTTCTCCTTAGGGTTTTCATAGTATCTGTTTCCTATGTCCTATTCATTGTACCAACCAGTATTCAAAAGTTTTCATTTCACAAAAATTCTCTTAGTCTACCAAATGATGTCATTTCTTATCTTATGGAAAATTAAAAAAAAAAAAAGTCTAAAGGATGTGTTCATCTTTTCTGTTTACTTATGCTTAATTACAGAGAAAATGCTCTAGTTCCAGAGCTGCATGACTATTAGGTTTTACAATATTAATTTTCCCCCAATTTTTGTAAATTTAATGCCACTTTAATACCTTCTTGGACATATGAATCCATTCCTCCCTATCATATCCTTATAGATTTCTCCTGGAACTCAGTATAATTATTTTCATTCTCATGTAAGTATATACATTTATATCAAACAGTAAAAGAAATAATTTCATAAAATACCATTGGTTTTGTATGCCATAATACTAGGGTTCTTCCTGAATCCACACTTTCCTGTATTTCAATTGTCTGATCCAATATTATGGCATAATCTTTCACATATACACAGGTAGAGCACCAGTCCACTTCATGTCCCGTGTAGCACTTCCTTACCTTGATAACCATGCAGATGTCTGCCATATTCTTCTGGAAGCCTTATTCTCTGAAGGAAGTACAAGGTTGGATCAAGTGAGTGCTCTACTCACCTCAAGAAGTGCTGACTATCAAGTAGAAGGATGGCTGCTCACACTTGTTTTTAGATAGGTCCAGGATATTGCATCTGGAACCAAAGTATGGAAGAAACACAAATTGTTCCCTTATTATGCAAGGATTCAGATTTAGCAGAGAAAAATATTGATAAATCCCCCTGGTTTTTGTTTGACTTCTAGTTAATGCTGTTTCATCTAAAAAAAAAAAAACATCAATATTTTTGAAACTTACTAACCAGCTAAGAGAATACTTAAAATGACTGAGTCATAGGCTTCTTGTTAGATGATAGATGATTTTTGAAATGGCTAGTTTTCACAACTGTCATTAACACTTTTGTCACAATATCAAAGAGCATTGTTTCCTCTCTCTACAGTTCACATTTTATAACTTTGAACTCATCTACAGAGATTAGCAGCTCTGTCTCTTTCTGCAAGATACTTTCCTTTGAAGGTACACCAGATACCTCTTGTTTGCCTCACATCTACCCCTCTTTCTAGCTTTGCTGTACAAATTTGTTAGGTCTGAGTACAATTTGAGAACACTTAACATCAGATGCACTTCATCTCTCTCTGTATAGTTTTCTCTTGCTGCTATAAGAAACTACCATGTATTTAGAAGTTAACAAAGCATATATGTATTAAGTCACAGCCCTGTAGTCAGAAGTCTGCATTGGCTTGATGAGACTCTGTGCTCCAGGTTGCACAAAGCTGGAATCAAGTCAGCTGTCCGAGCTCTGAAATGGACACCCTTCCAAGCTTATTCAGATTGATGGCTGAGTCCAGTTTCTTGCTGTTGTAGAACTAAATTTTCCAATTCCTTGCTGGCTGTCTCATCTACAGCCTAGTTGTGCTAGGATGGTGTGGTAGGTTGCAAGAAGGCCAAAGAAAATGTCCAGAGATAGCATGGGAAATACATGGTTTATTGGGGAAAGCTTACGAGAGATCAGTAATGAGTCCACAAAGAGTTCAGTAGTGACCATCTGACAGATAGCACCTCCATCCCTCATAGTGCTTTGCCTTATAGTGCCTTCTCTCCCTCACAGCAATATGTCTAGTGCAGTCAGCTGAATAAGTGACAGGTATCCTTCCCTTAGTACCATCAGTTCTTCACCCACTCCCACTCAAAGAGAGATTTTCTATGTTAGGCTGTAGAAGTGGTGACATCAACAGCATGAGCTTGCTTAGTTTATATGACCAACAATGAAGAAACAACAGTCCTGGCGTACATACAAGAAAGTAGCTTCTTATAGATAACACTAACTTGTCCTAATTTCCAGTATGCATTAGAGAAAGCCAGTGCCCTTTAAGATAATAAGTATCTGAACTTTCCCTCCCATGTTTCCCCTTATTCTTCCCTTAACATGGCTAGGTTAGTGAGAACAGAGAGGAGGCATTCAGAGACACAGTGTTTTACTGCCCCCTTATCATCTGAGGATCACTTTAACTCCTAGAGGCCTTTCTCTGGTATTGCATATGGAATGCTCCCACCCAGATGTATTTCATATTTTCTCCAAGCCTACAATTTCCCCAACTTGCCATTTTGATGCATCCCCTATTTCTTGCCAGAGAAAACTCTATGTTGGAGTACTCATATTATTAGGATAACCTGGATAATCAAAGAGAATCTTTCAATTTTTATGTCAATAAAACTAATTGCATCTACAAATTCCCATTTGCAATAGGGCACATATATCATTGAAGACCAGTATTTGGCCTTAAATATACTTTTCTTTTCTTCCCTGCAGCATCTCAGGCAAAAGGACTATTTTCAAATGCCATCACAATGATGTTAAACAAATTTTCCCCTTATATTCTTCCATGCTTGTTCCACATCCCCATGGTTCACTCTTGAATATATTCACCCTCATATTAATCAGTAATTCCCCACTTAAGCTAATTTTAGTTGACATTGATTATTTAATCTGAAGACAATGAAATGGGGAACAAAGACATCTACAGTAACCCAACTGGCACTCATGTTATGTGCAACTTAGAGGTATAGTTTTTAATGCTCCATAGAGCAAATTACAAGTCAATTTAAAAATGCACCCATTCCATTTCTTAGATAATCCTGTTATTCACTTTCTCTTTCTGTTTAAAATGTCTCTGAAGAACAAACTGTATTTCCCATAGTATTGACCAACTTGATAACATCCACTTGTAGGTCTTTTCTATTATTGCAAGTTTCCAACACCCATTCCACAGATCACAACCAAATATAAACTGTGTTTTTAAAAGACTTCTCTCGGGCCTTTTAAGGTATAGATTCAGGAAAGATTTCAACACAGAATTCTTACCCATCAGATTTAATAAGCAACCAATTATTGATGATAAATAAAGGAGTGATTATCCCTAGCATTCAGTGCCATCACAGACACTAAGAATATCACTGGTGGTAAACTGAGATAAAGGACAGAAGATAAAATGTTGCCTGAAATGTTAACTGTGACCCTTGAGTAATATGAGGACTATAGAAATTATGATTGTGATGCTAGCTGATGTATTCATACTTTAAGAAGAAAATAAGAGGCTCAGATTAGCCAAAAAAGCAACTGAAGTCAGACTACCTAGGTCAGAAGGGCAAACTGAAAGTATTTAAAAATCCACAATCTCCAACAGCTTCAGGCAGAATATACTGAAATTTAGATTTGGGAATTCATTTTAGATGGAGTAGAGCTACAAAGATGGAATTCTTGGAAAGCCTTCAGTTGCATCATAGATAAGGCCAATGCTCTTAGAGAAAGTGAATTAGGAAGGGATATTTGAGTGGAAAAATATGAATATTTCAAAATTCCAAAATTTTTGAATCCTCCAGACCTACAAACCACATCCTTTATGCCAGAAATTAACCTGCTTTTATATGGTTACTCTGTAGGAACTTCAGCTGAGGCAGGTGCCTTTCAAGATGTGCTTACTCCCTCCGTGGTCTGTCTCCACAAGATCAGGTTCAAATGAGAGACCATCTCAAGTAAGAAATCTTTCCCTGCTCCAGGAATAGTTGGAGAGAGTCATGAAGATGTTAGGCCAGCAAGAAAGAAAGTAATCATTCATGATCCTGGCAAGAACATTTGGAGCTAGCTGTTGTGTACTGCTGGGATAGATGTCTTAAAATCTTAGAATAAATTGTAGACGTCAATATGATGGAGATTCTAGAAGTGCCTTAGATGTGTTCCCCAGGTTGACCTTGCACACCTGAGCTCAAGTGAGCCTTCTGCCTCTGAAGGCTTAAAGAAGTTATTGGAAATGTGAGTTAAGGTGATCTATTGTATATTAGAATCTACTGAATGGACCAACCATGTCTTCTGTGAAGTCCAAGAGTTCTGTCTTTTCACAAATGTAATAAAAGATTCACCGGTGGAAGGAAAATTTAAAACTTCTATTGGTCATATTTGATAGTAAGATACACTTTTTTTTTCTGAAACTCCTCTCCAATGTTAGTGGAGTTTCCAGAACTTTAGAATAAAAAGCTTTAAATGACATCATTTAAACAATAGAAGAAAGGTGGGCATATTTACTGTCATGCATGGTGAGGTTAAAGTGGCAAGCAAGATATTTTGTGTCTACAGCAATGACTGATAGACCCTGGAGTTTCTATATAGCAAGGTAAATGGGCAACCATTAGGATATTACTTGATGATTCAACAATAACAAAAGAACCTAGAGGTTTCAAATAGATTAGAAATAGAAATCATTCACAACACTACCCAGTTGCAAACTATAAGCCAGTTCATAGATCTAGAGCCCAATAATTGAAAATAAAACAAAATGCCATGAGGAAGAAAAAATATCTGTTCAATCTTTTCTCTCAGAGATTTATGACAGTTGCTAGACTAAATGTGCAATAGAAAGAATACTCAGAACTTTTGAAAGTCATTGTGTATGGTATCCAAATTGCTGGGGATAACTGGGTATCCCCAAGTCATCATTGTTCTCTGTTTGGTGGTGTCTATGGAGGCAAGTAATAAATAAGGTTCCTACACAAAAGTATATCTCATACTGGATCTATGGCATTCAAGGCTTGAAAGTATTTTCTGACTCCTCAATATAAAATAAGGATGCATATATGTAACATTTAGCAGAAATCTGACATGTATTATTTGATTTGTGGAGTAAAAGTGATTAAAATAAAAGGTAAGAGGAAGCTTCTGAAAATTAAACATCCTTTGATCATTATAACAAAACAAAAGCCTATAGTCTTAAAGGAAGTATGGAGACTAAAGACAAAATCAAATATTTAAATGATATAGTGGTAGTTTCTCTTTTACACCATTAGTAAATTAATTAATTAATAAATAAATTGATACATTGTGGCAGAGACAGTGGGCTAATATAAACTTAACTAAGTTACAGTTATAAGAGCAATATTTAGCCAGATACAATATCTTTACAGAAACAATTCAGCATAGACTGTAGCACTTGGTTTGCAGTTCCTGATTTGGAAAATGCCTTCTTTTTTACTTCCATCATAAGGACAGTCAAAAGTTTGCTTTTATGCCTAAAGAATAACAAAATACATTCACAGTTGACCCCAGAACAGCATTCACTTTCTTTTAGGAACCTTGATCATCACACATTTTGCAGAAACACAGGATGTTATGGGGAAGGTTGCTCTGTGTTTAGTAAACATAGGTGCAATAAATATAAGCTTTATAAGGTAATAAAATATTCATAGATTTATGAATTTTAAAACTATTTTTATACTGATGTGTTAGCCTGCTTTCTATCACTATAAAAACTACCTGAGATAATCAACTTATAAAGAGGAAAGGTTTATTTAAGCTCACAGTTTTAGAGGCTCCTGTCCATGATGGGAAGACCTGTTTCTTTTAGGCCTCTGGTGATGGTGCCCGATGGCAGATGGCAATGGAAGGTAGTGTGAGGTAGTGTGTGCTAGACTAAAACTGCTCCCCTTATGGCCAGGAAGCAAAAGAGATCAAGGAAGGTCAGGGGGTCCCTTCAATCCCCTTCCTAAGCATGTCTTCAGTGACCTCAAGATGTCCAACCAGGCCCCTCCTCTTAAAAGCTCCACCACCTCCCAAGATCACCTCCCTGGAGACCAAGCTTGCAACACATGGGCCTTGGTAACATCAAAGATCTAAACTATATTACCTGACGTTATTGTAACTAACTGGTTTGTCCAATAATTTCAGGCATAAGGCAAAGAATAAAACTGAATTAATTTTTGGCTAAAATATTTTCCTTTTAGATAATTAGACCAAAAACTACACTCTGTTTCCTATGGAATTTTAATTCTCAAATCTTGAATTAGTTATCTTTAGCTTTTATTATAATTTCTGTTCACATTTAAAATATATGCATTACCTAACGATTTTTTCACTGCCTACTTAAAGATTTTAAATCCTATTCCTTTTTACACCTTAAAGATTGCAATAGAAAACAAATTCTTTTGAATAACTTGCCACCATTATTATTTATAAGACAATGCCTGCACCTTCACATAATTGCTTATTTTTGGCCTATATTAAAATATAAAATGAACTCTGAATCCCGTGCTTGTAAGTGGATGTATATAAATACTCAAAATGAATGTCTTCAATGGACTCTGCAAGACAGGATCCCAACCTTTGACACCCAGTTAATTAGTACAAAGGAAGAAAATCTAGACAAACAGCCTCCCTATTAATTTGACAGCTAATTAAAATGCACGCCCTGTGGAAGTCACTTGACTCTCAATTACAATTAAATATGCAAGGTTATCAGAACTCTGCAAGCAGAAAGCTGAAAGTAATCTTCCTTCAATAGAGTGAATATATTCAAGGATGGTCTGTATGGTAAGGAAAGGTTTCACGTTTCACAGCAGGCTGTGCTCTTCATTATCTGTACCTACAGGGCACTGACAATGTAATGTCACCATTGCTCCTCGGTTATGATCATGTGTAGTAGGCTTAGGGTTGAATCCTAGTGAGCTGTTCAAATTGTTGTGGACCCCATCAAATATCAACTGGAACAGTCTAAGGAAAAAAAAATTGTCCAGATTTGGCTGTTGCTTAAATGGTGTTGGGTTAATTTGTCATAAAATTAATGATGCACTTAAATTAAGAGATTTATGATATCCGTGCACACTTCTAATTGACTTAACACAACTAAACAGCTTACAACTCATACATCTCCAAAAAGGAATGATTAATAAAACACCTACATTTATCCTCCCTTCTTGAATAAATTCTTCAATAGTCTATTAAAATAGTTTTCTCCTTTTTAATTTAATTATTGACTTTGTAAGCCATAAAGCACTTTATTTTTTATAAGATTACTGTATTTTTTTTCAATTTCAAGCCAGATGATTTGCTTAAATTAACCTATGAATAAAAGTCTTGTTGAACTTTAAAAGAAAATTTTACTGTATATACTTAAGTCATAGACTCCTTATTTATTTTCTATTTCTAAATCATAATTTTTATGTAGCATTAACTAACTGAATTTTAAAAATATTCACGCATAAAGTCATGTACTGAAGAGACATTGATAAAAAACATACACCTAAACTGCTAACTAACTTGCACTTTTCAAGGGTATTCTTATGATGAGATTGAAGAAAAACAGTGATTCTTTGCTCCATTTGATGGCTATATCTGGAACAGAGATGACAATTTGAAGATTATAACAAGACCAGGCTAAATGTGTTCTGTTTTTTCTTTACGAAAACCAGTCTCATCGTCCTAAATTTATGATGGACCTGTTTCCCACTATGGACTTTTTGACTTTTTTACTATGTCCAGGTATCACTATGTCCAGTTCACTGTGTGTGCACCATAAAGCATCTTCAAGTATGCATTTCAACAAAAGAACATTAAGATTCACTTAAGTCAAACACTAGAAATATCTTCCAAATCAATTATAATGTTTTAAAAGATGCATAGTCTACACATCATAAATCTGTTTGCAAAATGTGATGAAAAATTTTAGACTTAGTCCTTTAATAATAGAAGAGGAATCATTCATAAAGCCAATGGCATCCATTGACCTTTAATCACATGTCTCTTGTTTTTCATATTTGCTTTAGGTAACACATTGGATTAACTATAATTAGTAAAGATAAGACCTCATTAATATAATCTTTATTTTTAAAGTATTATCTATTTAGAATGAATATATATGTACAGCTATAGTTTTGAGATTTTGTGTTAATATTAAGACACATTTGTAACATATGTAGCATAACTGAACTTAAAACCTGGGTTTTATTTCACCTGGATTTTGTGATAAAATCATGGATGAGAAATCATGGATTATTTCAGTGATGCTTTGGAATCCAAACTCTGTCAGTGAAGATGGTATCAAAAAGAGCATGCTACAGGGACACTGCTACATCGATGTTCATAGCAGCACAGTTCACAATAGCAAGACTGTGGAACCAACCTAGATGCCCTTCAATAGACGAATGGATAAAAAAAATGTGGCATTTATACACAATGGAGTATTACTCTGCATTAAAAAATGACAAAATCATAGAATTTACAGGGAAATGGATGGCATTAGAGCAGATTATTCTAAGTGAAGCTAGCCAATCCCTAAAAAACAAATGCCAAATGTCTTCTTTGATATAAGGAGAGTAACTAAGAACAGAGTAGGGTCGAAGAGCATGAGAAGAAGATTAACATTAAACAGGGATGAGAGGTGGGAGGGAAAGGGAGAGAGAAGGGAAATTGCATGGTAATGGAAGGAGACCCTCAGGGTTATACTGTGGAGGAGGTAGAGAGAGAGGAGGGGAGGGGAGGGGAGAGGTGGGGAGGGGGGAGGGTGGAGGATGGGAAAGGCAGCGGAGCACAACAGACACTAGTATGGCAATTTGTAAATCAATGGATGTGTAACTGATGTGATTCTGCAATCTGTGTATGGGGTGAAGGTGGGAGTTCATAACCCACTTGAATCAAAGTGTGGAATATGATATGTCAAGAAATTTGTAATGTTTTGAACAACCCACAATAAAAATTAAAAAAAAAAAAAAAAAAAAAAAAAAAAAAAAAAACCATACCATTGACAAACATTTTAGTTGTTGTGCTAAAGTCTATTCCAAAATACCAGAGATGTGCTCAAACAGAGAAACAACAAGGTCTCTGGTAGCAACTTAGCTCTTTTTGAACACATATTTTTGGTGTAAGAAAATTCTTATTTCATAGCCACACATATGTTAACTATATGTTAGCATGTGTTAAGTTTCTGTTAGCTAAAATGGTTATTTTCAAATATACAGGGAACAATTTCAAGAATACAGTATTTTCATGTGCTCAGAAACATTCTAGGCATAATGTTGCAAACTTCAGAAGTCAGGCCCAATGTATCTAATTCATCTACTTGAATTAAAATAAATTTAGGATGATTTCCAAAAGAGATATACAATCCAAAGGATCTTATCAAAAAACTTGTGTGTGATAAGAAATCCTCTCCCCCCACTCTTTTCAAGAGAGATATGTTGAAAATTTCTATTTTTATTATTAGAATATCTGAGCTTTCTTACAGTATATTTCTGTTAAAGTTTATAAAACCCTCATTGATTGAAAAACCTTTAATATTTCCATATTTCTTAGAAAATATCCACAATGGAATACACAATTGCTGTGGTTTTCAAGAAGCATAATAAATCCTATAATTATTCTGTGTTGATATTAATATTATAAATATGATCAGTTCTTTCATATAAATTAAAATTTAGTCACTTTATTGAAAACATCTTGATTCCATAGAATTTATGTTAGGAGCACCTGTGTATGTAAAACCTGTGATATGTTGTAATATATGTTAAAATGCAATTAGATGGATGGATAATTGGGTGAATGGTGGATTAATGAATGAATGGTCCTTCCAGTAAACAGCATGGGCAAGTAAAATCTCAGTCATTTGGAAATGCTGTGTTTTAAGTTTTGTAGAGTATATTTCAATGATGTTATAAAAGACTGAATGTTTGTATTCCCCCTCAAATGCATGTGTTGAGATTCATTAACCACCAGTCTGAGGCTACTAGGAGATGGGGCATAATTAGGTCATAAATATGGAGACATCATGGATGGAATTAATGCTTATGAAAAGGATCCCAGAGGACACCTTTCCCCTTATTCTACCATGTAAACATGTAAAGAGATAATAATCTGCAACTCAGAAGAGGACCCTCACAAGAGTCTAATCATACTGGCACCCTCACTCCAGATTTCCAGAGTCCTGAACTGTGATAAGCAGATTTATATTGTTTAAAAGGCACCCAGTTGCCAGTCACGGTGGTCACACCTGTAATCCCAATGACTCAGGAGACTGAGGTAGGTAGATTGCAAGTTCAAATCCAGCCTCAGCAACTTATTGAGGCCCTGGGCAACTTAGCAACACTCTGACTCAAAAATTAAAGGGCTGGGAATGTGCCTTAGGGGTTAAGAACCCCTGTATTCAATCCCTGGTTCTAAATCAATAAATGAATAGATAAATAAATAAGGCACCCAGTCTGAGGAAACTTGTCACAGCACCAAGACACCTCTATATTAAATTTCATCATAAAAGTGAGGAATTTATCCATGCACAAAATATATGTAGGTATAGGAAGAGGACAAGGTTAAAAAGTGTCAGTGTCTATCAAACTGAAAAATGACACACACAGACAGCTGCATTTCTAGTGAAAATCCACTTTTTATGAACAACAACACAAAGTAGATCTCATCATGATTCCTATCATGTCTTATGAATTTTAAACCTTAATCTCATCTCTCAGTGCTCTTGACTGCTTCCTTCTCTTGCTTTCCACCTGCCATGCTGCCATCATCTCTGGAAAAGGCCCTTCACGCCTGCTGCCTATTTTATTTAGGAAACTTATCAGTGCTTTGTGGTGGTTACCATGCCAATATGTTTTAGCTATTTAGCACTCTCTCATATCATCTCCCTTTTGTATTTTTTTTTCCATTTATTCTATGAGGATAGTAATAAGATCATATGCTGAAAAAAATTAGACTGGTTATGAGAAGTTTCAATAGATGCTTAGGAAAATCTGATCTAGATGTGAAGGTGTGATTCAGCCATAAGAATGAAGATGTAGATTACCTCTGGATTTTAATAGTTATGATTTTCTTGTTATTACCATTAACCAAGGGTCCATAAAATTAACCCAAAAGCAGTTTTTCATGTGCTTTTAGAATCTTAACTTTGTTCTTTCATTCTCCCAAACCATTATGACACCAGATGTACCTCCTGGCTATCACAAAAATATCCTTGTCATCACATACTGGCTCACTACCATAAATAATCAGAATTACAGCAATTAGTAATATGGCCATTCCTGAGTTATCACATTTATTAAGGTCCCCAAAATGTCAGCCTAAAAAGATGCTTCTCTGAAGTATATGGACATGACAAAATTACGTAAGAAACTCTGCAACTTGTATTTACTGAGAAGCAGATCTTAAGTCTGAGTTAAGAATAAAAAAGATTTCCGGGGAAAACAATGCCTGTGAAAAAATAAAGAAAAAGGAATGGCAAAGAAAATCATCAAAGATAACTACATGTTAAAGACTGACAACTCAATAGGGAGTTCCCAGCAAAGATGATCTTTCAGAGGAGGCCCCCACTGATCAGAACTGGTTAGCCTCTACATCAATCACTGCCTTAATTACTACATGTGCCCCAGAAAATGTTGAAGGTTAAAGTTGGCTCAAAGGCTGGGGCAAAACAATAACCGGGGGTTTTATCTAACCATACTCCTCACAGGTAGACAGTGAATCCTTTCATGAAATGATACACAGAATATGTCTCTGTGTGTGTGTGTGTGTATGTATGTATATATATATATATATATATATATATTATATGACATATATAAATATGTAATAATATTACAATTATTCATATATTATATACATATATATGGCACAATAACAGTTATTGATAGCTACTAAGCATCTGATAGGCAAAAATGTGTTTAGGCTTTGTGAATAAAACAAAAATTGTTAAAGTATGCTTAATATAATTAATACAATTAAATCTTATAATCAATTATTTTTCTAAAAAGTTACAAATGAAAACTTAAAATAATTCCTCCTACATTTATGTCAGGTTTTATGTTTTACCATTGGATGTCTCTAGCTGCAGGCATTGTTGCCAATTGGAATTATCTCTGTGCAATTGATTGGTTCACTCTGGGTTTCCACTTAAGTGTTCTGGTTTGTTCTGAATCACAAAAAGTATGCTTCCATGTTCCTTTATATTGGTTAGATCTTAGTACAATATCCATTTAGGATTAGCTGATCCCAAAATATCTGACCAGACATTAGTTGTCCTGATCCTCTCAAGTTTTCTCTTCTCTCTCAATCAAGACAAGAACCTCTTTTTTTTTTTTACTACCTTGTACTCATCTATGCATTTTTACATACTCTCTTCAATGATTGTAGACCTTCTCAGCTTCTAATTTTTGAAGTTTCTGTGTTTATTCATTCCTTATGCACCTGATGTCTGACCTCAGACATTATTACAAGAATGATGCAAGAGTACTCTCATCCTCATGGACTCAGTCAGTACCTATTGTATTTTCTTTCTTATTTCATTCTCTTAAGTTGGGGCACTTTAGTCTCTTTGATATGGGGAATTTTGTAAAAATATATATTCCTATGGTTGTAAGTGGTAGAGGAGAAAATTTAAAACTCTGCTTTATTGATTGTTTAATAAGATGAAATCAAGCTAAATTTAGGCTTATCATCAAATGTTTTGTTTTTTGGTATTTTCAACAATAATAATAATAATAATAAAAACCTGTCCCCCATTAAGGAAAAAAAGCAGTTGTTTTTCTGATGTAACTGGGTACCTGTCATCATCTCATGATTTCTTTGTTTCAAAGAGTTTGGCTTTAATCATTGTTTCAAGAACTGTAGGAAAAGGCTGAACTTTTAAAATCCACTAGTTCCTTAAACTCCCATGTCCTTCAAAATCTCTAGGAGGAAAGAAAGCCAGTTAAAGTCATACACTGTATGCTTCTGAGATAGGGGCTATGCATCAGAGGGGAGAATGGATCCATCTTCTGAGTGTCCAGTCTGAACCAGAAATACTATGACACACTCACATCCAAACCAGGACAAGTTCCCTTGTTTGTTTAAAGCTGTTTATAAACTTTTGAATTTGAAGACATCATATGGTAAGAAGTTGTCAGTTTGATACTCAGATATGGAAAAGAAGTTTCATGGATCAAGCATTTGAATGCAAATTCTAGGTGGAGTTGGGATAATAGACATGGTTTATTTGGAGGTGGTAGTGGTCCCTAGCCAGCCCCTGCTCCCCCAGCCATTTCCATAGGACTTTTTTATATGAAGGCCAGATTGCCAATAGGTTACACAAATGGGCCCTTCCTTGCAAGCAAATATTTATGACCTTAAGTACATATGCTGAATCAGAGTGTTTATGACCTTGCCTACATACTAAAAGCATAGCCTGCCAGAAGCCTGGTGAGGAACCCTAACTATAGCCACCTTGAACCTGCCCTATAGCAGCCTACACCTGTTTGTTGTGTGACTTTATAGCTCCTCCTGTGAGCAGAATGTCAGCTCAGAGCCCAGGCATCACAAGACATTGAACATTTCTGCTCACTTCCTTGGAAATTTGCTTCACTGCCATGGGGGAAGACCTAGTTAAGCTCCATGAAAGAAGAGAGGACATTGGGTAGGAAATAAATCCTACCAGCTGAGGCTCCCTAGATGAGCCAGCTTCCCCAAAAATTGTGTTTAGAGCAGAACCATTTGCTTATCTCAGTCCAAATTACCATTATAGAGAGTCATAAGCTAAATAGCTGGTTGCCACATTAAGGTTTAAAATGGCTCCTTATGCAAAGAAAGCTCAATGGTGTCCAGAATGGTCTCAAAAATGTCAATACCAGCATAATGATTGACAGTCACATTGATATAAAGGAATATCTGGTCTACAGTGATCACATGTGGCACTAGTGGTGGGAGAATAGAGGATAGTAAATGTGGTTTCCCTATCTCTCTGCTATATCAAGAAGTATAAATGTTTCCTATCATGTCAATTAACACATTTCCTCCTCCACTGTCCATGTGTAGTGAAATCTGTAGTCTATCTAAATTGTATTAGCAAGTGTAGTACAAGAGGTGATCAGTGATGACTCCACAGGGATATAAGGAGTATGAGTGAATCCTGAAACAAGGACCCAATCTTCCCAGGGGAAAATTAGTGAAGCATATTACAGAGAGGAGGAAGATTAGTGAAGTATATTACAGAGAGGAGGATTTCTTCCTATCAGGCCCTTTAAAAATATAGCAGAAGAAAAAGGGAAGGTTTTATGAAGCAGAATAGTTATTTAAAAAATAGGTAAGGTGTCTGGAAATGGAATGCCTCTAGATCTAGCATAAATTTGTACCTGACTTTTTACTGAAAAGAACCTCTTTGAAGTTTTGAACAGGCAAAGGATATGAGTAGAATTGACCTTAATAATGCTAAACCATGTGGTCAATATAGATTTTAAGGGGTAGAGATAACTGGAACATTGTAGTAGTTCATTTTAACATTTAATGCACTCGTTTAATAGCAACATATGTGAAAAAGAGAATCTTAAGGATGCAGTGAATGATTGCCTTTAGAGTTTTAGAAACCCTAAAAATGTAAACTTCTGATGCACTGGCATATGATAAACAGAAATACAAAATTGAGATAAAGAATCAATTTTAGCCCATTATGGGAGATGATAAATTTGCAAGTCTGAGAAGAATGTCAGATTGTGGCAAGAATAAGGTTATTTAATCTTAGGAGATTATTTGGAGCTTATACATAATATTCCTGATGTTTAGCAATTTCAAGTTACACCAAACTTGTTTGAAAATTTATTAATTAGGAAGCAAGAGTTTGTAAAGGTAGAAAAAAGAGAAAGCATGATGTCTTTTCTAAATATATCTCATAGCTATGAATTTTAAGTTGCTTGCTTTTTATTTTATTTTTTATTTTTGGAAAGAAATCAAAGAAAGCAGTATAGGAGGGAGTATGAAAATGTGACAAATTTAAAACTGAACATCTGCATAGCACAGAAAGGAAAATGAGAGAAAAATTTGACAAATGTTACTTTTAGCTCAGGATTTATTATGAGGTGTTTGCAAATTATCTTTCCAATTTTGAATATAAATTACAGAATAACTAATGCACACTTGTTATAGTGTAGTTTGTGTCATCTTATAATTTGAATCTTGGAGCTTATTAAATTTTCTTTCTTATAAAAGCTGATTCAACAAGGAAAATAACTCCTTAAAAAAAAGAAATGTCAAATATAAAAAAGTATAATCAGTGTTTTGGATAGAGGTGAGGTGATGATAAATATGCAGAGCTAGCTGATATTTAAGGATAATTGCCATGTTAGAAAATTGTTGTAGATATTATAAGTATTTATATATCTATATATTTGTAAGAATTTATGCTAATATTTAGTAATTTTAAAAAGTAATATATTGACTAAAAGGGAAATGGGATACAAATGTAAAAACACTAACATTTTCCTTTATTTTTTGAATATATATTAAAGCCAAATGGTTTGGAAGAAATAAATCATAGGATGATACATGCTATCCAGTTACATGAGAAAACTAGAGTGAAGTGTCAAGCTGGAAGAAAATAAAAATGGTGTTTAAATGCTCTACTTCAAACCAGAACCTGATGGATTTGAATATATTTCTACTATTAAATCTGTTTTCTTAATCAGTGATCTAGAAAACACCAAAATGATAGGTTCTAGGAAAATTGTGGTTAGGAAAAAAAAAAAAAAAACAAACAAACATCTGACCACCCTTCAGAACTCTGACTTGGAATTAGCAACATATCAAAGTCTTTTTTTTTTTTTTCCTATGTTGTACTTTCAAAAACTAAAGCACTGGACTGTTCAAAGTGGGAAAAACAACAAGAGGCCTCTATCCAAGAGGATATATTTTATCATCAGTGGGTGAAATGCAAATAGTGTTCACATGATTTCCATTGTGGGACTGGGCACAGTAAATAGGATGTAAAACTACTTCTCAGAGCTAATTCATTCATTTGGGTTTTCACTAACAGGCACCCTGGGCAGCACTGTAGTTATTCAGGAGAAAAATACAAGTATCTGCTCAGAAGAAGTAGTTGGAAAGACAACAAATAAGTAAACAAATGTAATTATAAATTGTTTTTCACTATGAATGTCATAAGCAATGCAGGAGATAGAGACAGAGAAAAGTTGAGTCTATATCTGAATGCTGTGGTTAAGGAATGCCTCACCGAGTAGGTAGCAAAAAGTTAGACTGAATCCTGGAAGATGAGAGGGAGCTACAAGGCAATCTTCTGGGAGGAAAGTCCAGGCAGCATGAGTGGTTTGGACAAGAGTCATGAAGTAAGAATAAGTGTGTGTGTGTGTGTGTGTGTGTACACAAGTGAGCAAGTAGTCAGGTGTGGTGGTGCATCCCAGTAATCCTAGAGGCTGAAGCAGGAGATTTGCAAGTTTAAAGCCAGCCTCAGCAACTCTACATGGCCCTGAGCAACTTGGCAACACCCTGTCTCAAAATAAATATAAAAAATGAAAGGGGAGGCTGGGATGTGGGTCACTGGTAAAGAACTCCTGGGTTCATTCTCTGGTACCAAAGTGGTGGCAGGGCAGCAGGTGGGGGGAGTGTAACTATGATAGAAACATCAAAACTTAGAAGAATGTCTAAATATACTCAGAGAAGGACTAGATCTACTCTTTTATCAGTGGGCTTATCTACTATTTCTGTATTACATCCTTAGAAATCTCAGGAGCATGAAATAATGGACATTTACTTTTCTAAGCAATATTAGTTCAACTAAATGTTTACTACCTTAGGTTGTAGTTTACTACCTTGGGTTGATCTTGAGTGTATTGATCTCATGGCACCAAGGGAAGTTGATTGTATAAACACATTTTAAGACTTTGTCTGCATAATGATAGCAAGTCAGATGACAAGCAGAGGCAAATGGTGATAAAGAGTAAATTTGGTGAGAATAACTTTCACAGTTGCACTTCAAAGAGCAAGAACTATGTCTCATATGCATCAGTACAGTATATTTATAACATGTTGCCATATATGGAGAAAGAATTCAAGAGATGATCTATGCTCTTCAAAACTGGGGAAAATATAATGCCAGGCATCAGAAACGTTGGTTTTGATATTCCCTTCCCTAGTGGGATAATGCTTGGGGACTCGATGATAATGGGAAATAGATTGTCAACAGTTTTCAGCAGCATTCACTGTCTTGAAGTGTCCATCAACTACACAGATATCATCAAGCATAAGTAAAGAAAAAATTGTAGTAGTAGCCCCTGGGAATATGGCAATTACCTTATGTAAGTAACTTATATGCAGAATGGGATTTTGTCTCTTTATCATGTCCTTCCAACAATAGCCCTCCTTTTCCTTCTTCTCTCTCCTTCATTGTGTATTAAGAAATTTTCAATGTTCATATCCTAAGATCAAAACATAATCTATTCTGAGATTCAATCACAATTTGGGTCTTCAGTTTACTGCTTAAAGTGAAGAGACATGTACAAAATACTTTGATCTGTATGCAGCTTGTAGTATGTACTATAGTTAGCTTTCTAAAATTTATCATTGTGTTAAATGTAAAAAAAAATAATTGAGAAACCTGGATACTTTTGAGTAGAATGGGGCTGCAGTTTGGTAACAACATAGAGTAGAATTCTAAGTATCTAACTTGTAAGTTGAGTAGATTATTCTGTAATGTGGCTTTTTGGACTTACTTGTATTCACATAGCTTCTATTCAAAGAGTTCCTCAAAATGTAGTGGAAAAGATTTAACACCTTGAATTCTCCATTGAGATCACACAAGAAGGACAAAGAAGAAAAAAAAAAAAAAAACAGGTTCCAGGTTCTACACCAAAGGAGAAAACCTAAGTAGTACTGGTGAAATTTACTAATGGAAAAATTATTCTTGAAATCTATTGTTATCAGAAGTAGTAAGTTTTAAAAAATTGTCATAGATGAATAACTGGCCAAATTGAATCAATAATCCTACATTCTATTCCAGTGGGAAGTTGCTCTATGTAACTACCATGGCCCAAATGCATTAAAACATCAGCAACAGCAACATAACTGGGTTGGCAATACTTTCACTCTGTATGTATGTAAACTGACTCCCTCTTGTATGCAGTTTCCATCACGGAAAAGCACATCTATTGACAATACCCAGAAATGATCAATGTCAAAAGGGCATATTGTCTAGGGCAGTAGCCAAGAGGTGGGGCGTGATTAGAGACAGAGAATTCCAAGCCATTAATAAAAGATGCTTTTCTGGAAATTTCCAGTTTGTGGAACTTCAGGAACATTTAAATAATAACATTGTGCTACAAATGATGGATATTACATGGAACCACCTTTCTCACAGATTTATTAAGTTTTTAATCAGTTCCATGTGGGTCGGTTTTCATCTTACTAATGGGCAACTTATACATATTTAATTAATCCCAACAGAGCCAATGTTATTCTAGAGAGTTAAATAATCAAAGTTTTATATATTCCTGGAAATAAACAATATTTACTCTCAATTTTAAATATTAATTATTTATATTTAGCTAACAAATTCATAAGAAGAAATGGACATTTATTAATACATATAACATACTAAATTTTATAACTTATTACTTAGACTTATTGCTTTATTTGGAAGAAAACAAATAAAATAAAAGAACTTATATTTTGTATACACAATGGCCTACTTTCAATTTAAGAATCAGTGGGTATCATTATTCTAAAAACGTGATGGAGCTATCTACTGATAATCAGAGTCTTCCCCAGACATATTTTGTATTTCTATTTCCTAACATGAATAAATAAATACATTAGCTGGCAAAAGTTAATGACCACTCACAATAATGGAATAGACAGATAAAATCTGCATTAAATGTTCATTAGCATTGTCGATTAAAAACACAAAACTAGGGAAATGAGATTCAAAAGCTTAATTCTCTCATTCTGTCTTCTCAGAGTTAGAAATAATACTTCAAGGCATAACTGAATTCTGAGGGCAATTTGAGTGGCATATGGGATAGCATATTCCTTTGCTGCATCTGTAATCAGAGAAAAGAAATTTGGGACTTCAGCCACAGTACTGGTTTGAGGTTCGTGGACATTCTCTGAGTTTACTTAATGTATTGGCTTTGGATGAATAGTATACCAGATGTCAGATGAACACATTGAAGCACTACCACTTTGGTTGCAATTGAAATGTTCCTTTGGTTCAGGATGGGATAGTATAAATTTTCTAATTGTTAATTTGTCTCTGTCTCTGTGTCTCTCTCCTTCCCAACCTACCTCCCATTTTTTTTTGGGGGGGTATAATATTCTGACTTTATTTATTGGCTCAGAATTATCTATAATTTCTCACATATTCTGTTCACTTTTATGAAATTGTTACCATGACCTTGGGATTCATCTCTAAGTAACTCCAGATGCTGAAAATTGTCCATAATAAAAGCTCCATAGCTGTTGCTTGGACAGCTGGTATGTGGGCTCAGAAGGCAGGCACACCCACAGGCTGCCACCCACTATTCTGCAGGAACACTTTCCCCCCTTGAAAGAATAAATTCATCTTAAAGATATCTGTAGACAACTTTTGTCATCTTTTTTTTTTTAACTTTGTTTTTTTAAGATATACATGAGGATGTGGGGGAAAGGCATACTCATACATTGCTGGTGGGACTACAAATTGGTGCAGCCCATATGGAAAGCAGTATGGAGACTCCTTGGAAAACTGGGAATGGAACCACCATTTGACCCACTCCTCAGTCTATACCCAAAGGACTAAAAAACAGCATACTATAGGGACACAGCCACATCAATGTTTATAGCAGCACAATTCACAATAGCTAAACTGTGGAACCAACTTAGATGCCCTTCAGTAGATGAAAGGATTTTAAAAAATGTGGCATATATACACAATGGAATATTACTCAGCAATAAAAGAGAATAAAATCATGGCATTTGCAGGTAAATGGATGGAGTTAGAGAATATCATGCTAAGTGAAGTAAGTTAATTCTTAAAAAGAAAAGCCTGAATGGTCTCTCTGATAAGTGGATGCTGATCCATAATGAGGGGGAGGGGCATGGCAAAAATGGAGGAACTAGGATTGGGCAAAGAGGAGGGAGGGGAAGGGAGAGAAGAGGGCAGGAAACGTGGAATGAGATGGACATCATTCCCCTAGTATATCTAAAACTGCACATAGGGTGGAACGCTACATTGTGTACAACCAGAGAAATGAAAAGTTGTGCTGCAATTGTGTACAATTAATCAAAATGCATTTTGCTATCGTATATACCTAATTAAAACAAGTAAAAGATATACACATGATAATAGAGTATGTTTTGATATATATACATGGAGTAAAACTTATTCAAATTAGATAGCATTTTTAAAAAATTATTCATTTATTTTAATTAGGTATATATGACAGCAGAATGCCTTTTGATTAATTGTACACAGTTACACATCATTTCTCTGATTATACATGATGTAGTGACACACCATATGTGCGGTCATACATGTACCTAGGGTAATAATGTTCATCTCATTCCACTATCTTTCCCGCCCTTAAGATCTCATTCTTGTGGTTGGACATGATGTAGAGTTTTCACTGGTGGTATATTCATATACGAACATAGGAAAGTTGTGTCTGTTTCATTCAGTGAATTAGACAAAGGGCAATGAGGAAAGGTAGAAAGGGTGGGAATAGGAAAGAAAGTAGAATTAATTGGACATAAATTCGTCATCTATCTGACTAGAGTCTTTGAAACTCCCTTCTGTGTGTATGTCTTGATGATAGTATGGATCTGCCCTCCTAATATTGAAGCCAGTTTTCTGAGACATTTTCTCTACTTTATCCTTTGTAACAAGTCTATATATCAAGAGGGCTCACATTCAGGATTGTTCCTTGGGCAATGAGGCACTAAATAAAGAAACATATTAGAATGTATTCTTGGTGGTGGAGGAAGAGGCAGTTTTTCTTGGCAAAACAGCAGCGGCCAGGGTCCAGCCTGCAGTTCTCTAGCCTAACTCTACGTATAGTATGATTTCATGGTGATTCCAGCCTTCAGCCTTACAGCTGCTTCTATTGCTTTTTATAGCCATCTATAAGTAGTGTGTCATAAATTATCACTGGACTTCCTCTTATTTGTTCAAAGTAAAAAACTCATTCTCTTCGGTATGAAGGAAAACATGGGTAAGTGTATGGGGAGACATGGAGGAGAAGACGGAATACTAAGTGATTAAAGTGCATATAGAGCTGTCCTGATGAGTGGCAGTGGCCAACATGGAGTTTGTAATGTACTTCTGCCAGTTGCTAATGCATTTGGGAAGCAGACCAGAACTTTATTTGTAGGGGTACTATGTTACAGTGGTTAGACACTTTTCTCCTCCTTTTCATTAACACACATTTTCATGCACTGCTTTTGCCATGCTGACAACAATGTGAAGCCTTTACCAATGAGAGTGGGCTGTCAGGATGCAGAGGATTTTCCTAAAGGAGAGATTCTGGCATGAGTACATCTTCTTGTTTTCCAGGATTAAGTAGTGCTACACCTCTTCAAACTCCTTGTTTATAGACATTGCCTTCTGTTATTATGCTGTAGACTTTTTGTTGTAGAACATTTCACCTCCATCCTTCTTCAGAAGATACATGAGGTGTATGTAAATGTGTTACTTGGCTGATATTTAAATGCTGGATATGGAGAAGGACTCAAGAAATATCCCCGAAGCCAAATGTTGGCACTTGTACAAGCAATCTGGAAACATTTCTGTGATCTCAAGAAGGGGCTATACATTCCAATAGTGAAAGAGGTTTTTGGCTTTTGTATATTACCTGGTGACGTGAAACTTTTTGAGCTTGCTCTTTCTGCTCCTGTGATACTGGGGGTGGACCTCATATAGTCAATAATCCTCCCTCTGTCCCTGTCTCCTTTGTGTTCCTCTGTGATCTCAAAAAGAAACATTCTACAAAAGAATGAGAAAGCTGATGGTCACACATTTACTTGGGTCCCAGGCTGGCTCCCTGTTGCTCCCTTCTGAGTTGTTACCAACCACTAGCATCTTTGGGAGCCTTCAGTGAGCTAAAACAACAGATCAGGTCCTTAGCACTCTGATTTACTGATCTATTTTTTATTCAAGTATATTATATATAACATATATAATATTTTATATTATTAATATTACATATTAATAATACTATCTTATATTATTAAAGTCAATATAATTATAATATAATATAAATTATATATTTTATATAATTTATATATTTTATTTATTATATATATATTTATTTATTATATATTTTATTTATTCGAATTATATATTATTATATTCAAATTATATATATATATATATATATATATATATATATATATATACATTTTATATATGCAAAACTGATTCATACCTGTGTCAGCACTATTCCTGTTGCTGTGAGGACAACACTAATTAAAGCATATTTCTCTCTTCTGTGTTCTCCTGACATTCTAGTAAAAAAGAAAGACAATAAGCTAGAAAAAAAGTAAAGCATAGTAAAAAATACTGAGGAGGGTATTATATTAGATAAGGTGGCCAGAGACAGCCTCTATAGGGAAATGACTTATGGAAAGATATCTGAATTCAGGGAGACTAAGAGACCTGTGCCATATGTTGAAAGAAGGTGTGAGTGGATGACCAAGGTTTAGTGGCTGGAAGTACACAGTCATGGGGAGGTGTACTTGTCTATCTGGGAAGCACAGAAAGCCAACCTGGACAGGATGGAATGAGCAAAGGAAGAGGTATACGAATTAAGAGGGAGGTGGTCCATGGCCAATGCATGTGGACCCTGCAAATGGTTTACTTATATTTTAAGGCTGATAAATAATAATATGTCACAAATATGAAAAAAGTTTATTATGAAAATAGTTTAGAAATATCTCAAAGTAAAAAAAATAAAAGGACAATATTAAACATTGAAATTAGTTTCTTATACCTATAAACATTTCTAAGTAATGGTATGATTTTACATATCTTATATACAACATATACATAGTATAAGCCTTCTCTGAACCTTCCTCATTGGGTATATTTAAACCAGGAAAACCAGCAACATGCTGAGCAGTGAATGAGAATGAATAAACACAAAGTAAAGCACTGGATTGAGGTGTTTCTTAAGGTCACATCCAACATTATTTTTGAATATGAAATGCATTTGAAATGCCCTTTAGAGATTGTCACCCTAATCCAAAGAAAACAAAAAGTAAATATTTGTGTTTGTATTTTTAGTAGGCATTAACCTTCAGGAACTGAAAGAGGTTAGGCAATGAAGAATTCATGTGAAATTGAATGTATTCAGCCCATTAAATGTAGAAATTTCACCTGTTCCTTTTTTAGTATAACTTTTACTGTAACTTAAAATAGTCTAGCATACAAACTGTGCAAATGCAGGTAGATATCTTGGTCGAACAGAACCATAAAATATATATGGATTTGCTCCCAAAATATGTGCAGTTTTCCCCTCAAGTTGAATTAACAAAAATATATCAGGCTTTGAGGTTAGTGGAAAACTGCATAAGTCATCCAAAAATCAATTCTCTTGGTCTTGCCTAGTATTAACAAGGAAATGCCAAACTGAGAGTTTAGAGAGAAATGGCTTTTCTAATTAAATGTCTCATAGAAAAATGACTTTTCTTATCAAAGAAATGTCTTACCCATGATGGGGGGTGTGCTAAATGCACCCTCACATAAAGAAAAATTTCTTTGTATGTTAACCTGCTGATTTCATGGACATAAATTTTGCCAAGAATACAGATATTTCCTTTCCAAATGCTATAAACATCTACAGCGAAGGTATGAGCAATTGCATTGCTGTATCCTAGAACCTGCCAAACCATCTCCTCTCTCCCCCCATTCCCCCAGGGCAGCTCTTTAGTTAGCTGACACCAGAAGTTGTCTCTGGAAATCTTTCTATTTGAAACTTCCTTACATAAAGCAATTAAAGCACAATGCTGTATATGACACAATCCAGTTCTATCAAGTGACAGTATTTATTTTGGAGGATGAGAAAAGAGAATTGAGAGGCCAGAGTGGACCTACCTGTTGAAAAAGGCAGTCAGGGATATAACAGGGTTTCTTCAAGGCAGGCGTTCCTATGAAAGGGGGCTCTTGTTAGAGATAGAAAGCTCTTTTATTCTAGTACCTAGGCATTTTAAAAAGGCAGAAGGCATTCCTGAGTCTTTTGTGGTGAGAAAACTATCCTTGGAATGAAAGTAGGGCATCTCAAGTCAGAAGAAACGAAATGAATTAGAAGTCTTTAAGAATGTGGTCTATCAGGGCAGGGGTTAGATTGTTATCTAGAAAGATATTACCAGAAACCATGAGGAGGGCATCTGTGGTTAAAAGTAAAAACATAAGCAAATAACAATAAAAAAAATGTTCTATAGTACATAGAGGAGCAACGATATTATAACTTTGTTAATTGGATATGGAATTTCCCTATGGTTTCCATACAAAGTCTTGGATTTATAAACCTCTAGGAAATAATTCAATTAGGTAATTGTAGAAATATCTCAATGTGAACTAGAAAATACTTTCTAGTGTCTATGTAATCACTGGTCTTCATATATCTCATGTTGCCAATCTAAATACTGACTACTCTAGTTTGAATATTGCCTTTTCTAGAAAGAACATAGGTATAAACATACCTCCATGCTTATTCTTAATTGATTTTAATTCTGATTTTTTCCTTGAAATGATCACTGCAAGAGCTGACACGTTTTAAAGTTAATACATTATAGTTACACATAACTGTGATGCTCATTTTGATATATTCATAAAAACATATTAAATAATTTCTCCATTTTAATCCCTACATTATCTCCTCCCGATTCCCTTCCTCTATTCTAGTGGTCTTCCTCCTATTAATTTTTTTTTAATTGGTGCAATATAGTTAAACATAGTGGTGAAATTCATTGTGATATATTGACACATGCATATAACATAGTTTGGTCAATTTTAATTCCAGTTCTTACTCTTTGTCATCCCTTCTCACTCCCTATTGACCCCCTTCTTCTACTTCACTATTGTTCCTTCTATTTTCATTAAATTCCCCCCACACTTTTTTAATTCATTATTTCTATCTAGCTTCCACATGTGAAAGATTCAACCCTTGACTTTTGAGTATGGATTATTTTACTAAACCTGATGTTCTCCATTTTCATCCATTAATAACAAATGACATATTTTTTCCTTTTTATAACTGAGTAAAACTCCATCATGTATATATATAATACATTTTCTTTATCCATTCAGCTATGGAGAAACCCCTAGTCTGTTTCCATAACTTGGATATTGAAAAGCAGATATTTGATAGGGTAGACACATTTAAAATAATCCAATAGAAATGAATCTTATACTTTTTCAAATCAGAAGTACAATCCCTAACTGCATATAAATGCAAAATATTACTTTAAATCACAGCCTTATTTTATTATCACATAGCCCGAGTGCTGCTCTGCACATAAAAGAAAGTCCATAATTATTATAATTGCTTGTCATCATCAGATGCTTTATAATCATTAGTTGCTACATGAATTATAAACATGTTGATGAACAGAATAGTCACCATTAACATCATGGTCAATGGTAGGTTTCTCACAGCTAATGAAGTTTTAAAAAAAGGAAAGTCATGAATTTCCTCTTAGGAACTTGCTTTTTATTGGCCTTTTAAAATGTCTTGTAAATTCTATTATTAGAGGATAATGATAGTATGAGGTTAAAATAGATAGTCCAGGCAATGTTTTATTTGAATCAGTAAAACCTGGGTAGTTGTGCCTAATGACAGGTTGTAAAAAGGTCTTTGCATAGAATATTTCCTTTGATTATGTTGTTCTTCCTCACTTCACCAAAACAGAAAGTGTGTGTGGGGGGGATCAAACTGACATAATGCGAGCTGAATTTTGAACATTCTTCATATAGAAATCCTGAACTAACCAGGAAAATGGTATTTTCCAATATGTACAAACTAAGTGCAAATTTCCACTGGAAAAGCAATTTGAATGTAGAGTTTATATTACATGAAAGTTAGGTTAAAGGACAATTATGCTTATAAAGCACTATGCACATGCTAGATGCTAAGTTAGGTAATTTATATAAATTAACATATTCACCTATCTGTTCATAGATAAGGACACTGGAGCTTAGAGAATCAAGGACAATAGCCCAAAAAGCAGAGCTGTGACTCAACCCAGAGAGTCCAACTCTACAATTGTATTCTGCTGTCTTCCCCACACTGCAATGATTGAATGGCAGCATTTATTTAAATATCTCCCTTGCTTAACATTTGTATGTTATTTAATCTTTGTGACAAACAATATAACTTATAACCATGGATCATGGTTTATTAGATTTTATATTTCTTGACAGCAGAATTTCTGTGTTAAGCATTTGTGTTCCCCACAATGCCTTGCAATGACTCCTAGGTGTTCAATAAATACATATGAACCATATAAATCACGTATATATTCACTCCATGCCATGAGAGAAAATAATTGCTTTATGTATTTGATAGTTTGAAAGTTATAATTGTACAATAGACTTCAATCCTATTGTTATTTACCTCTGAATTTTATTTGAATTTCTATTATTTCTTATACAAACATCTAAAGGTTTGTCATACAATCATCTTTTTAATACTACCATATTAAAACTATTAAGCACACTTTCCTTATTTTATGTAACACTTAAATATTTTGGTTTATTAATAAAAGAGACAACTATTCTATGTGCCAAACAAATCCAGGATAAAGAATTTATAAAATCATCTTAGTTCCTTTCTCATGGTAACATTTGAAGCACATTAAGAAACAATAATGAAGCTGAAATCTTTTGGGTTTGCTTACTTAATTCATTTTAGGAGCAGCCATGATAATGATCAAAACAGAGTGAAACTTTTGCACTTCAAACTTTTTTTCATCTGATGAAAATGCCTTTGATTGTTGTGGATTGAATATCCTTATGAACCATGACTTCTCATTGTATCTGAATATTCTTTGTGAAAACATTATACCATTAGCATTAAAAGCTTAATGATTACAGAAATTTTGGGACATTCATCATCAACTTATTTTTCTATTAATATTTAAATGATTCCTTTCACTTTCAACATTAGCAGAAGTCCAGCTAATTCTGCACTAAAGTTTTTCTGATTTTATAAAAAAAAAAAAAGTCTCCTTTTAAAAATTTCATTTTCCACATGGTGTTTTCTTTCTCTTAACCTCCATAATCTCTGTTTTACTTAAATAGTGAATAGTTTTATCTTAAATGGTAAGATAGTTTTAATCTTAAATTGTAAGCTTATTTAAATTCCCAGGCTGGCCCATGCAACATATTGTTTATAGTGAATGCTACAAAAATAATTTTATCCAAACCACCTCATTCATTTCTTCAAAGTGCATTCCTTTTTGCTTTTTTCATTACAATCCAGTAGTAGTACTGTGTTAGGACCGTGAAAAGGATAACCTCGTTGTCCTCTCTAATCAGTAAACTAGTAATAAATATTAATAAAATCTCTCTGTCAATTAATGATACATGTTATAAAGGAAACCTAAGCAAGACAGGGTGACAGAAAGTAATTAAGGAAGAGGTGTCTCTGCTCTCTGATGATCAGAAAGGCCTATGTAAAAAAAAATGAAATATGAGTTAAGGGAAAATAAGTTAAAAATAAGATAATGGAAGGATGGAATCATGGATACTTCAAGAGGAAGAACATTCTGGAAGAAAGAGCAATAGATGCAGAGACCCTGAGGGTAGGTTGAGTTCAGAAGAATGCTGTGCCTCTAGTGCCATAACATCCAGAGAGTGGGAACTTGAGGTGGGAGAGAAGATGTGGGACAGATCATGGAAGGCTTTGGATATTTTCAAAATGTGTTGGGAAGAATATGGAAGACTTTATGGAGAGTAGTGATGAGAGACCATTGATTGGCATTCTGAAAAGGTCACCTTGTGTGTTATATGCAGAGATGAGCTACTGAAGGGCAAGAATACATACAGGAAATGGTGGAGGAAATAAAAAGTAGCTGGATTTGAAATATATATATTTTTAAGTTAGGGTAGTCCTTACTTCCTAATCAACTGGATATGGAGCATAGAACATCTGTAAAGATGTCATTACCCAAACCATTGGGCATTGGAGGACTTATTCCTCTAAATACCAGAAAACTATTAGAGGCACTTGTTGCATTGCAAACCCAGTGTTCAGTGATTGGTTGTGACATACTACAGACAAGCAGTGAGAAACACTGCAGTAGCTCAGTATACTGTTCCTGAAGTAGGTGAAATGTCTACAAGAAGGTGAGGCTTGGAGATTAATTTGAGAATTGTGTCTTCTCATCAAGGACTCTGGCATGGTAAGGGAGGGAGACAGCAAGAAGGAAAAGTGAGGAAGGAAACCACCTATTTCCACAAGAACTGCTGACCATTATTTGCTGTAAACCTAATGAGGTTACCAATATTTCAGTTATCTAAGGCTTTAATAAGCTCCATGCATTGATATAGAATTAGTTATTAAACATCCTCATTATAGGAAAAGGCATGCTGAATCCTAAAAGTTGATTTGTGAACAAACTTGATGAGTGTCATTTGTCTGTAAATGTATGAACTGCACAAAATTCATCCCACTCTGTGAATTTCTTGCCTACCATACTCATTTCAACAACCATGAATTAGTATTGTCCAGCATAGGAGGAATCAATTTCCCACATAGGATGAGAATGGACTTTTCTCACATATGATTCACCTATTCCTATGATTGCTATTTTATTCAAACAACTGTAATGTTGAAAAGAGTGGCTTTACAAAGTATTTGATATTAGATTTTTCAATAAAAAATAAGTACCAAGTTTCCCTGAATTTCATATTTCACACAGATATTCTGTCCCAAATTTGGGCCTATTCCCACTCTCTTCCACTGTTCTAGAAAACTTGCTTTGAGTGGTGTATTGGAAGAGAACTGATAAAAAGGGAGGATTAAAAATGAAAAAAATAAAATATGCTTTCCAAGAACAAAGAATAGATGGTAAGTCTATCAGATTGGGTTGTCACTGAGAGATGGGAAGAATGCAGTGAGCTAAAAGACATGAATGAATAAACAAAGACAGAAACAGGTAAACAAACACAGTAAACACCTCACATTGACAAAGGATGATGTCTTGAACTGAGGTATCTGCTTCTGAATGTCATTCAATGACGACAAACTATAAGTTAGAATAGAGACGTGATGTGATGGAGTAAAGATATACAAAGATGGGAAAGTTTGCCCTAAATTGAGGACTGTAGTTACTTCTAGAATAAGAGAAAGGAATGGAATTAGAGACAGCCACCCAAAGGTGTCAAGAGTATTTTTACTATTTTATTTTTAAAACAAATATGGAAAAATATTTGGATTTGGCAAACAAGACAGTGGGCATATGAGTGTTCACAATAAAGTTGTCTGGGTTTTGGTATGATTAAAATTTTTATAATAAAAATTCTAATATAATACTCTACATAAATACATAATAATAAATTTTAAAATCTAAATAAACATTATTAATCAACAAGGAACTGATGAAAACTCTGAAAGTTAAAGTGCATTTTGCCTAAGAAAACAATTTCTACTACTCCATCAGAGAACTCATGTCAAGCAGAATTTACCTGCTTTCTGGCAGCTTATTCCTTTTTTGCTGCCCAGATAGAAGATTCTGCCTTGGGCCTTATGTGATTAACCTCCTATTCTCTCTACTCTCTAAATATCTAAGTAGGAGTTGGTTCTTATGCATGGGTCCTCTCACTACAGTTACTAGATATTCATAGGTACACATTTTATTTTAGGGTTACCTATAAGAGAGTGATGGGAAAGAATGCTGCATACATTTAATTTGGACATCAGCTTGGTTTTGCAATGTTTTCAATACAATGTACATTGTAGAGTTTTCTCAACAGAAAGAAGACCTTTCTGGGCAAGTTAGACACATTGATTAGAAAACAAAAATGAGAAGAGAAATGCCAAGGAAAACATCCTATTTTTAACATCAAGCAGCACAAAGAGGGATGGGATATTTGCAGCCTAAATGTAAGGCTACTTTTAGGGCAAAACTATTAAGAGGTTGTTTTTTTTTTTTTTAATTGAGGTAAACCACAAATAATATCTATTTTAAAGTGAATAATTTGATGACATTTTAATAAGGAATCTTCAGTGTTATGCAACCATCTCCAATATCAGGTCCCAAGATATTTCCACAACTCAAAATAAAAACTTACTCATGAACGAGTTCTCTCCCCAAATCCCTGGCAAACATTAATATTCATCTATCTCTAGAAATGACCCATGTTAAATATTCTAGATAAATGTAAAACTATAATATTTGACCTCTCTGCCTGGCTTCTTTCATTTGACATAATGTTTTGGAGGCCCATGGATGTATCAGTACTTGGAGGTTGTAGCATGTATCAATACTTCATTCATTTTATGGCTCCATAAAATATGTATATTCCATTATATGTGTATATCCCAACTGATCTATCTATTCACACATTGAAACTTGATTTTGTTCGAGAGAGAAAAAATCACCTAGAGATTGGTAGATGGATGTGTAACCATTGGTAGTCTTAATAGTAAGGGATTACTAAAGTTTTAGTTCATCAGATAGAGTTCACTGATTCAAGTGATTTCCCTTCAGTCCCTACAAAGTAGCAAATGTGATCACCTTTTCCATCACCTCAGTGAACTCAGAATTGTTTTTTCTGCTAATTCTGAGAAAACTGAGGATTGTGTATTTGCAAATTTTAATCCGTATTTTGGTTTTCATTTCCTCTCATTTTCTTAAATCTGCTATTTGTGTGTGTGTGTGTGTGTGTGTGTGTGTGTGTGTGTGTGTATGTGGAAGAGTAGGCTAGCATCAAGATGCCAAAGCATAAAAATATCACCAATAACTGAAATGGTTTTAGGGTTCACACTTTTAACCTCTTAAAAAATTTACTTTCTCATTCCTCTTGTGGCTTTAAATTTGCAGTCCTGGAACATGGTAAGGAGAGAAATATTGATTTTTTTTTACCTTTATATATCTGTGATGTGTTTCATGCTTAATTCATATCCTGATGTTGGAAAAGGTCCAGAAATTATTATTTGCAGAAAAACAACTTGTCTATCTGCTGTAAAATCAAGCTGAATTAAGAATAAATAATGCTGTGTTATAGTCATATTCTAACTCTGCTCATCAGTGTTTCTCCTTCAGAGGACACACTTTTCTTCTCCTTAAAAAAAAGCAGGCTTAAGAGCTTTCCCAAAAGGATACAGCTATATTTTAACTGTTGTTGCAAAAACAATTTTTATATTCATATGATAGGGAAAATGTTGGTTTCAAAATAAGAAATATTTTATATCTTTTATACCACTATGAGCCTCTAAATTGAGTAAGACCATGGTCAGTTGTGAATATATTTGGTAATGGAAACATGTTTTTTTAAGGAAACACATAATAGGACTAGTATAAAAGAAATGCTATTGAGGTACTTTCTAAAATCTTTTAAGAGTCTAAGGACCAATAAATGTCAAACTGCATTTTGTCATAAATGAGAAGAAGAGGCTACTAATTGTGAAAAATTATTTTTTCAATAGCCAGAAATTTAGGACAATTGTCACTTTTAAATTTTTAATTTGGATTTTCTCTCTTTCCTTTTAGTAATGTGAAAGGTGTAAAATCTTGCCAATAAAAGTAAATATAGTATTATTGGTTGCTGTACAAGTGCAAAGAGTTACAGGAGTAGTAAAATAAAAAGAGCTAGCTAGGAAGACTAAATTATTGAGTTTCTAGCAGCAAACAAGACATTCTAAACATTAAACAAGATCTTTTCCTCCCTGTTATGGTTTCCATATGAGGTATCCCCCAAAAGCTCATATGTGAGACAATTCAAGAAAGTCTAGAGCTGAAATGATTGGGTTATGGGAGCCTTAACCTAATTAGTGCATGAATCTCCTGATAGGGATTAACTGGTGGTAACTGTAGGCAGGTGGGTTGTGGCTGGAGGAGAAGGATCATTGGGAGTATGCATTTAGGGTATATATTTTATGCTTAGAGTGTGGAGTCTCTCTGCTTCCTGAGGTCATGCTCCCAGCTGCTTTCCTCTGCCACACAATTTTGCTATGGTGTTCTGCCTCACCTCAAAACCTGCGGAAGAGTTCTCCATCTGTGGACTGAGACATCTGAAATCATGAGCCCCCAAATAAACATTTTCTCCTCTACAATAATTCTTGTCAGGTCTTCTAGTCATAGAGATTTAAAAAACTGACTAAAACTCTCCCCACCATTTTGCCTAAAAGTAATAACATGCACACATACACACAAACACAAACACTACACGCCCATGCATAAACTTGACCTGTTGATGATACTAAAATTATCAAAATATAATATTCAGTGATTCACTGTCTCTAAACTGCAGCTATAATTTCAGCATCATTTCCCCATTGATTAATGGAGATCATTATGTCCCAATTTATGGTTTTCATAAATCAATATTTATTCAGTGCCAAGAGGTATGGCATAAGGTCTAGTGTTTTAGATATGCTTAACGAAGAAATTGATTCTTTCTGTAAATTTTTAATTCACACATAAGTACAGATAAGATACAGTGAAGATTTGATAAAAAACATTTTAAGTGCAGCTTGTAGCTAAAAACTAAGGGTAGATGTGTGTAATCTTCAGGAGGGTTATGCTTGCATACCATCCTTTATATATATATCTCAATGACTTTGGGCTTCTAGAAAGCATGTTGCTAATATCAGAGGACTCACCCTCTTGGTTTCTAATACGAGTTAGTAAATATAACCAATTTATAATCCAGAAAGTACTCATTATGGAACAAGAGGATGTATTTCCTATTGCGTTTATAGATGGAATTAGCATAGGAATTCACTAGTAGAATTAGAGTTTTAGGACAACCAATGTTAAGAATTCAAGTAAATAACTGAACAACTATAATTTAAAAAATGATGGAAATTGTGTGCTAATGAAACATAAATGCACACAGAAGGATTATAAAAATGCAAGTGTCAATTTGTCTTTTCTCACTTAAAGTATCCATTATATTCATAGACTGTGTGTACCTTCAGGCTAGAGAAACCTGGTCCCATGCATGGACATTGGGGTCCTTGGAAGCTGAGTCACCAGTACATGGAAAGGGTGAGAGACCTCCACAAGATGGGGCTGTCTTCACCACTGATGTTTACCAATAAGTCTAAAGACAAGCACATTTTGGGAGGAAGGGATGGAGAGGTTGAGTAAACACAAAGAGAACACTATTTTGATTCTCTTGTACTTTTTAAATTTTAAAACATGAAGTTGAGCAATTTCAAAGTAACATTTCTCCCCCTCCTCCTTTTACTCCTCCTCCTCCTCCTTTTCCTCCTCTTCCTCCTCCTTTTCCTCCTCTTCTTCCTCCTCCTCCTCCTCCTTCTCCTTGTTTCTGCTTATAGCAGTCATTTGGAATCCAGTGGTGAGCATCAGACCAGATTAATGTGTTTTTATTATTAAGTGGAACTGAACATAAAGATAACCCAAAGTAGTGAAAATAAGTCCCAATAGCTATCTTCATGTCTGGCTTTGCTTCCGATTAGCGAAACACTGCAGACACCATGATACTCTGCATCAAAAAAACCCTGCAATTCCTTAAACCCATGGAGTACTTCATCCTACACCTTCATCCTCCATCTAAATACTTGCAACAGGTCCCTGTGCAAACAGAACTCTTCTCAGTAGATCTGCAGACAAGGTAGTTGCTTTTATCATGGTATTTTAATCTCACTTCACTTTCAGATGTTTTGCAGATATCTATATTTATTGCCTATCAGCAATTGTCAGCAAATACTATCCCTATAAGACTTATAAAGTATCTACTACATGCCAAATACTGTTATAGTAACTGAAATAGACAAAATAATTAAGGATCCATATTCTGATAAAGTTGAAAATAAAGTAGGAATAACAGTCAATTAAATAAAGAATTATAAATGTCAGATGTTATTCAGTTCTGTGGAAAAAAGGAATAAACGGGAGAGAGGGTTAGTCTCTGGCAGTAGAATATGCTACTTTAAATAAGATGGTTTGGGCAATTTCCTAATGTAGGGTTGCCTTAGTCAGCTTCCCATGGCTATGACTAAAATACTTAATAAGAGCAACTTAGTTGATAAAAAACTCATTTGGGGCTCATGGTTTTAGAGGTTCAATCCATGGTCAGCTAAATCTATTGCCATGGGTCTGAGGTGAAGCAGAACATCATGATGGAAGGTATAACAAATGAAAGCTGCTCAGCTCATGGTAGCCAGAAAGGAGAAGGGTAGGTAGGTAGGGAAGGGGCAGGGAGAGAGTGAGAGGTCAAGAGCCAGAGACAAAACATATTCCAAGGATGGATCCCCAGTGACCTACTTCCTTCATCTAGGCCCCACCTCCTACAGTTACTACAGGCCAGCTCATTCAAATTGTTAATCAAGTAAATGGATTCACTGATGAAGTTATAGTCTAATCATTGAACCTCTGGACATTCCTACATTGCCTAATGCATGAGTTTTTCAAGGGATAGTAAAGATTCAGACTATAAGAAGGGTTCTTTAAAATGAAGTCTGATGATTATGAGGGAGTGACCAGGCTCATTTCTGTGGGAAAGAGCATAATAATACAGGGTAAAGGATGTAAATAATTTACTTCATTGGTCTGTCTCTAGGTAGTAGTGAAGGTGAGACAGATGGGATTTTTGCCAGCAAGACACAGAAGAGTTTCCTCTCAGAGAATTCTATACTACAAGAACTGAGCTTTCCAATCATGGTTGCCCATCTGAACAGCTTCTTGTGATCACTCTCCTTTAATGTTACAAAGGCTTCCTAACCATGTTCTCTCTCTTCATTGCTTTCTCACTTCCCTCTCCATTTCCTCTCTAGTCTCCATCTGTTTGCTTATCATCTCTATGATTCACTGGCACCCTTACATCAGTGCCTGAACTACTTCCACAGGTAGCCTGGACTCCCACACCCTCCACACATCCTTCAGCACTCATGAGAAAAGGGAGCCTGACATTACCACTCATGAAATCCTCTAGGACCCCATCATTATTCAGGAGACAACAAAAACACGTCACCACAGCATTGTAAGTCCATCTTGATCACAAACCAGTCAATGTTCTGGCCCCAGTCTCTCAGGCTCCTGAACTTTTTCTTCATGCTACACTAACAGAAATCATCTAACAGTCCCAATAAGTTCAGGTTGCTCCCAAAGCCTCGAGTCCTGCATTGCTCCTTCTCTTCTTTTACTCCCTTCTGGAAATTGCACGAAAATTTCACTCTTCTCTCAGACTACATTGAGAATGCCTATATCAGTCTCTAATAATTCCTTGTGCTGACAATTATGATTAAAATTACCTATTTATATTATGCTCATTTTTATTTGTGTCTATTACTCTTCACAACTGAAATAATAAATTTAAACAAATAAACAAGCAACTACAACAAAACATTTTCCCTGTACTTTAGCACTGTACTAACATATTTTTGACATTTTAAATTATTTATTCATAGCTAATACTTAAAAATTATACATATTTATAGACTACCATGTGATGGCTTGACATAGATATATATTATGTAATGCTTAAATGTACATATTTTATATAATGCTTAAATGAATGTAAATATATGTATCTCCAAAATATATGTATCTTCAAAATCCATTTTTCTAGTTTTTTAAAAGAATATACAGTATATTACCATTATCTACAGTCACTCTGCCAAGCAACAGCAAACAGAATTTCATTTTCTTACAGAACTATAACTTACTACCCAATACTTAACTTTTTCTCATCCTTCCCCTGCCTCAGCCTCAGTTGCTAACTACAATTCTAATTCAATTTCCATGAGATCAACTTTTCTAGGTTCCCATATCAATGAGATCATGCAATACTTCTCTTTTTGTGTCTGGCTTATTTCACATAAAATAATTACCTCTGACTCCATCGATTTAGTTACAAATGACAGAAGTCTAACTTTTACTGCATGAATAGTATTCCATTGTGAATACATGCCTCACTTTCTTTATCCACCCATCATTTGATGCACACTTAGGTTGTTTTAATTTCTTGGCTACTGTGAATAGTTCTGTAATAAACATGGGCATGCAGAGGTCTTTCTCTCTGACATACTTATTTAATCTTCTTTGGGAAATATACCCAGAAGTGGGATTAATGGGTCATATCTATTTTAAATTTTTTAAAGAACCTCCACACTGTTTCCTACAATAGCTATACTAATTTATATTCCCAACAAAACTGTGCAAGGTTTCTCTTTTCTCTACATCCTCACCAGAACTTGTTATCTTTTGTCCTTTTGATAATAGCCATTCTAACTGGGGTGAAATGATATATCATTATGGTTATTTCTGACTCATTTCAAATCAAAATCAAAAGAGTGAACAAATGAACACTGAAGGTTTCCAATGGGAAAGTGTACACCATTATGCTGGTATCACAGAGGAATTTGATACATTATCTTAAAGACATTTTTAAAAATGATCAAAATGATGCAAGAAAAGTAGTGCAAGTGGCCATGATAGTTTTAGTGAGTAGAGATTCTATTAAAATGATTAAAAATTGGTCTGCAAAGTGACAGCATTTATTTGTTCGATTTATTTTATTCCAAATGTATTTGTGGAATCTTCCTATGAGCAAGTAGTTTTCCAGCTATCAGGAAAAAAAATGGTGAGCAAAAAAATACATATTCTTACTTTCATGAAGTTTAATATCATATGAGTGAAACAGACATAAAATAAGCACACTGAGCGGCTGAGTTCAGTGGGGAGAGTGCTTGCCTCGCATGCACAAGGCCCTGGGTTCAGTCCCTGGATCCATAGGGAAAAAAAAAAAAAAAAAAGCACACTGAGATTTTGACTGAAGCAAAACAATATGGTCCTTTGAAAACAAATAAGAATTAGACTAAAAGGAGTCAGAAAAGACAGCTGAGACTTAAAGACTGAGCTAAGAGCTGAAAACAACTCGAAGTTAACTGGAAAGGATAAAAAAATTGGAAGCAAAAAAGAAAACCAAAGTGAGAGGAGAAGTAGTAAGAGCATAATGGTGTTTGAATGCAAGAGGGGTAAAGAAAGGTAGAAAAGCAGTATGTCATGGGAGAACAAGATACTGGCTTAAGAGTCATGATAATAATAACAACTATACTTATTGCTTTATCAAACATCTATTTTGCTTCAGAAATTGTGCTAAATATCTTGACCTTTTATTTTTATTTAATAAGGACAAAAATATGAGAAATTATAATTACTTTTCCCATTTTACCTATAGTAGAACAATATTTAATGAAAATTAAGAAAGTTGCCTATAATCTCAGCTACTAAATGGTAAAGCCCAAATCAGAACCATAGTCCATGTTTCGATGATCAGAACTGCAAAGTAGATAGTAAGCATTGAGAGGTCAGACAATCATGCATTCATTTCACTCTGGTGCTCCAGGAAATGGGCTAATGCTTGAAAAAAAAAAACTCTTATGTGTTTGTACTCAAGACAAGAATTTCTTCCTGTTCCTTGTGTTCGACCTCCTATAAAAGGCAAAGTTGGGAGGATAACATATAAATAACTTACAGCATATGAATTTAGTATAGGTTCAGTCTATATCATCTTCCAAAAGGATTGATTTTGAACAGAAGCACAACTATAACATGACATGCTTTTTTTTTTCAGATGGAAACAGCTGATTTTATTGATATTTTATTTGCACCTTGACATTTTCTTTAACAAATATTTACTTAATGCAGTTGGTGAATTGTTATATCATCAGGGCTATCTCAGGGCCACAGATTTCTCTAATCTTTACAATGAGAATGAGCTTAATGACCCTGAACTGTATACTAAAATATAGTAAGACGGTAATTTTTATATTATGTGAATTTAAGGACAATTTGAGAACAATGCTAGCTACTAATTCTCACACATTTACTCTTTCATTCATCAGAAGGTGTTTTTAAGGAGGCCCAGCTGTGGGGCTAGGGGCAGGGCAGTAGAGGAGAGCTTGTCTTGAGAATTGGACTGATTTAATTTAAAATCAGAAGATTGTGGGATCTGAGGTTCAAAGAAGAATTGGATGGTGTGAGGACAATAGTTTCCTCATGCTGTACATCACTGGGACAGCATCTGTGACCTGCGCAGGCTCATATGCCATATAGCTGGTGACTTTCATAAGATGTGCATTTTAAAGTGTGTTTTTTTTTTTAAGCTGTGGATTTCAATGATATAAAGAATTCTGCTAGCATCTTACTCTGTAGCTTTTCGCTCAGGAAAAGTCTCCTTTTCTGAAATAGCGGATTCCCAGCTGACACCGCACCTGAAGCGGGAGCTTGGGAGGCTGTGAGAAAACAGCAGCGTGGGTACAGGTAATGGCTCTAAACTCTCCCCTTCACATTCTGGACAGTGAGCACTACAGATAGATAATTCTGTCCAGAATTCATGGACTTGCTGAGGGAAATGGGTCTGATATATATTTAATTTTTCTGGGAAAATAAGATAATTTTATCATGTGTTTAGTGACCCAGCATACCAAAGAAATGGGACACCTTGCAGGAATGCTTGCTGAAAGGATCTACTTCTCCCTCCAGAAGCTCATAGCAGAATGGCAGAAAAGAAGATGTATGTGTAGGATTTTTATACCTTCAGCAGTGATGCCATGGACAACTGATATATTGACAGACCCTGCATTGACAATGCTCTGATTAATCCATGGCAGAGCTATTACAGACCTCTCCCATTAGGAGAGTTTAACGCCAGCATTTATCTTACTGATCTATTTTGTCCTTATTGTGCATTTTCCATTTCTGAAACAGTAACTACTACCAGATCCTTGTATCTTATCCTCTATAAAAAGCAAAACTGGAAGGATAAAATATAAGGAACTTATATTTGTGTTTTTCTCATTAGCATTATATTTTTAAATATGTACATGAGGAAATGTTACATGACCTCAGTCATTTTGCAATGTGGAGTAAGAAAACATTAATGGTTTATAAATTTCTAGAGAAAATAATATCAGTAATTGAAATCACTTCAAATATCATCCTTGGTTCAAATATTTAAATGTATGATTTCACAACTTGGAAAAATAAATGGAGTCAGGTGAAATAAAAAGCATAGTGAAGTAAGTAATAATTACTGTTCAGCTTCTCTGGTTCAGGAATTGGGGTACAATATATCTCTTCAATTGCCAGAGGGAAAGAAAAAAAAACATTGTTGCTATTAAGGTTACATGGTATTTCAAATTCTGCATCCCCAGGGATTAGTCACCTTTAGGAGAGTACTTTTTTTTTTCTGAGTACTCAAAATGTATCAACAGGAGCACATTTCTGAACAAGATACATTCATTTTAAGTCAATGTTACTGCATGGAGAGTAGATTCTTTGGGTGACATAAAGGTTGCCTTACTGACTAATTACATAACTATGTATTCTAAAGATAAAAAGAAAACAGCCAAAAACAATGACAATGCATATACCTGTGAAGATCACTATTACGATGTTTGACATATAGTAGTATTTTTTCTTCATTTTTAATGATCTTTAGGTCGTTTTCTTTCATCGATGAGTCCAAGGTCTCAATTAAAAGTTTTTTGTGCTAAAGCGATTAAATAACGCATTTTACACCTACTCCCCTATATAAACAAAAAGTTAGCAAAACTTTCTCTAATCAGTTGATATTGAACTATTAATTTCTATGGGGAACCAGATGTTAGATACCACCACTATTTGGGCTTCTCAACTCACTAAAGAAATACAGCAACACCTCTACATATACATATACATAATCCAGATTCATGAGAAAGCAGCTTTGGGTTTCAGTGACCTACTATACTGCTTGAGAAAGGGTCATCCATAGTATTGTGCTAAACAAATGAAAGACACATTTTTGAATGGAATCTTTGATGCTCTTTTGCCTTGATTTATAGCTGTAATTTTAGGTCTAACCTAGTTGCCTAGGTTACAAACTGATACAAACTTCACATTCCAAAAAAGAGACAGATATTGCTTTTCTTCCCAAATATTCGTAATTTCAGTGCTGGCTTTATTCCTTTTCTTCAGTGGTCAAATTGCTCAAAGAGTATTCAGTTCTCAAAACCAGTTTCAGAAACACCTTCAGGAGATATCCCGACAGGAAGTGTGACCTGGGTGTCAAAATATCATCACAGCCCACTGTGAGGGTGCATGACTGTAATCCCACTTAACCACTGAGCTACATCTCCAGCCCCTTTAAAAAGAAAAAAAAAAAAATTTGAGACAGGACCTCGCTAAGTTGCTGAAGCTAGCTTTGTACTTGTGATCCTTCTGCCTAAGCCTCCCAAGTTGGTGGATTATAAAATGTACACCACTGCACCCCAGGATTCCCAGTACCAAAAAAAGAAAGAAAAAGAAAAAAAAATCATCACAAAATCAAATTTTATTTTTCTTATTTCTATACCAAGAAACTCTTATATGTATGTCCTCTATCCTATCAGGTAAGGCATGTCAGAAATGTGTGTGGCAAAATCATAGCAACAACTTTTAATTATATGATCAAATATAAGCATTAGCCACAGCATCACATTTTGCTGGCCCTACTTCTGCCCCTCAGAGCTCATTACCAAATAATCTTGCTTTATTTAGCAGAAATTGAGCGGAAAAAATCAACAACACATAAATAAATAGAACGTAGTATTTTTTTTTTTTTTTTTAACTTTGTTGTCTTTAGTGAGATTTTGATTGTATCTGGATTCTATAGAATCCTACTAACAGAGCTCTGGGTTATTTGTCCATAAGTAGAGGAATGAATTCATGCTCATGCACCAAGTGGTCTTGTCTTTTTTTTTTTTTTCTTTCTTTTTTTAGCTTTCCTATTTCAAGATTTATTCTAAGAGGTGAATGTTGACTTTGGATATTTTTCTTGATTCTGTAACCCAGGTGTTTTATTCTTGTGCCAGCCCCAGTCTTTTAACAATTGACTGTTATGCATTTAATACTTAGTGGTTAGTACCTTTTGTTTGTGAAGAGTAAATGGAACTATGAATGTGTAGTGCATAAAATAATTCACTCAGAGAGCCCTGGATAAGTATTAGATGTTATCATCAGTACCAACCACCCTTATTGTAGATTCATTATTCTTTATTGTTCATTTATTTACATGAGCTCCACTTTACATAACTTTTGTGCCTTCTTAAACCAATTGTGCAAATCTTCTACTTCTGACTAAAGTCATAATTGGGGTGTTTACTGTTTTTTTGGGAGGTGTTACTCTTATTGCAGGTATTTGTATTGAAAATCATTCCGTGACAGTGTCTCTTAGGTCATAACATTATAGATTCATTCACTCTGTCTACATCTAAGGCTGATTTTGCTTCACACATAAAAGGATTTGACCACTTGGGCCAGTAAATTCAGTTACAGTACATAGACAACCTTATAAAGTTTTCTGGCTGGAATTTATAGGTTGTAAACTCTGTTGAGCAGTCATAATTTAAAAAGACATAAGATCACAGCTCTCAAGGTTGAATAACCACTGGTGGTGTCCTGATGAGCCAAAATGTCACAATAAGGCTAAGTAGCATATGCTTTTGACCCAGCTGTCAGGTGTTATTAATAGGCTGACTTAAAAAATGAAAGCAGTAGGGGTATCATCGACATTTTGAGGTCCATATGCTTAATGCAGTAAAACACCTGCCAGGGCTAGTTTCTAGTTCCAAATGAACTAAATCAGTCTGCTTTTCTCCCCACAGTTAAAAATACATCAACACCTACTCAGAACATTACCATGTGCCATAACCCTCGGGCCACCACCTCCTTTACTCAGAACTGCTTGTGATCCTAGGTATAACAACTGTCTCCTTTCTTCTCACCTCCAGAGTAAACTTTCTTAATGATATTCCCTTGCTGAATGTGGGTGTGTGTTCATCCAGCTCCTCATCTTTTGTTTCTCCAGAGTTTATGACACCAAAGTAAAAATTTCACATACTTACAACAAAGAAACCAAGGAGGATTTGGAAAATCCTATCTCCAAATGCTTAATTGTGTTGACAATACATACAGCAGAAAGCAACTTATGCTCATTAGCAGCTATTTGTTGATTTATAGTTGTTCTATAGAGAAGAATGAAAATGCCATCTCCTTCCACATTTCAGGATGAAATACATAGACCTCTTCAGAGGTAACTGGTAACTGTGTGCCTTTATTCAAATTCTGTGTGTCATAATCTAATTTTAAAATATTTTACTACTCATAGCTTTATTTAAGAGAGAAATATTATTTAAGTTATTGATCATTCTCTATAGGTAATTCAAAGCATAATTATGATAGAGCTGATAGGTGAAATTTTTTATTGAAATTTGGCCAGTGTAAATAAGGTAAAAACACTTACTTAGTTTTTGCTTTAATCTATTCTCCATTTCTTTGTAAGTATGATCTCAGTAATGATGTCCTTTTAGCAAGAATCTGTTGTTTCTTGTGTCTACCAGTGTGGGGAGTACCAAATGAAAGGGAAAGGAACAAGAATACAATAAAGAAGGATACTGATCATTTCTGCTTTATCCCAAAGCCATGCTTGATGATACTTGCCTTACTTGCTTTCCTTAATCTGCTTCATTTATTTCAGTAATCTTTGAGTGGATGGAGTGTTCCATCCATCTTTCTCATTTTTTTTTTTTTTTTTTTGCATAGGTAGAAAAGCAGTCATCAAGTTTAAAATGAAAAACGGCTCCCAAACTCTTAATCAATGATGTATATACATTCTATGTACATACATTCTATGTATATACATTCTCCAAAAATTAGTATTTGATAGGGCAGGATTCACTGAACTATTAGTGTCATTTTTGGATTATTGCATCTTGATTTCCCCTGACTTGTTACTTTAAACACCGATTCTTTTACATTATTTTTTAACAAATGAAGATCCAGTACTGGCAACTGCCATTATACTTTCAAGTGCAGTTTATATATTGACATATGTTGACTACCAGGCTGAGAAAATCATACTTATTATGATTTACCCTATCTCACTTCTTTTCTCTCCTGAGAACTAATCAATTCCATTTATAGTCATTATCCTTCCTGCCACCTTACCCAATTTAATGTGCATAGGAGAGTTAAAAAAACAGAGTATGTTTGTGCTGGATTCCTGTAGTGTTTTTACTGCTAGAACCGAGCTTATTTTCCGTGCATTGTGAAGAAAATAAAAGTAGTAATAGGATGCCTCAGCAAAGATGGTTGGAGATAATTTCGTGAGTAAATGTCAGATCAATAGTATTATATTCTGCTGACATTTCTTCCCATGTGATGCCTCCAGCTCAGCTGCAATCTAAACTAGAATCACCTAATAAGCATAAGCAAGAAGCATTGCCATTGACTATTGGTCTATTTGAGTTCTTTTTCAGGTGTTCACAACACCTGAAAAAAACCTTATTTCCTCTTCCTCTGTGATTTCCGTGACACTTTCTTACTACTGCATTCACTGTGCTTTTCTTTCTTTTTTCTTCTCTGGTTTCACATTGGATTGCTTTATTATATCATTTTTACAGCCATACAAAGACACTTATATCTCAGAAAATGGTAGTGCCCTTGATTATTTTTTATATCACTGCTCAACAGCCTCAGTTAAAACTCTAATTTTATATATGCATGGTGGATGAAAAGAGCTCAAGGTTTTCTCCAGCAATAAACGTGACATGTCCTGCCTTTCATAGGCTATGAATGTAGCTTCAGTCTCTAAAGAACAGCAGAGGCATTATGATTACTTTATGCTGTTATTCATTTGATGTCTCACTGACAGTGGATTAAAATTTGAAAAAGCCTTCCTGATCACAAATTTCCTTGAGACAGTCTGTGTTTTCACTAGTTGTAGTCAGAACTAACACCAGCAATAGAATAAATTAAATACAGAAGAATGTGATAATGATTCTATATGCTTCTAAATAGCATACTTTTGAAATTTGTGTTAAACATCAATTTGACCACTTAATTAAAGCTAATATCATCTTCTCTTCAAATACTTTAGAGATATCAAGTTATTTTACTATAAATAAACAGTGATAAAATGTATTAAATGTTGTTACATATTATTTCATCTTATTGGGGTTTGTTTTGAGCAAACATCCTGCACATCAAATTTGGAACAATGATATTTTGTATTTGACTTTTATTTTCATATTCTGCATCCACTCTATGGGAAATTCTTTGTTTTTTTTTTCTCACTTTATTACCACCTGATTTGGGCCACTTCATGTTCTCATATGCATTATTAAAATGTCTAATTGGCACCCCTCCTTTGGGACTTATGTTTGTATTCCATTCTTAGGACACCAGTCAGAACAATACTTTCAAAAAATATCATATTTCTTCATTCAATTATTTTCCAATTCAAAAGACAGAAAGCCAAAATCCTTGGAATGCCATCCACTATCCATCATGTCTGTACCACCAACCCCAGGCCCTACTTCTCTGACCTCACCTTTCAATTACATCCCGTAGCCTTCTTCATTCCTGCAACACTAGCTTCCTGACTGTATAGATGCCAACAACCCATGATATTTCTTGCCAGTCCCAACTTAACACCCAATTTACAAATGTGATCACTTTACTTATCCCTTCATTCCCTACCTCCATTTACACATCACCTTTCTGTATTACTCAACTGGATTGTTTCATGAATTTATTAACTTGTATCTTCTTTTCCTTCTTGACTATAAACTTCATGTAGGTAGAGATTTCTTTTTATTTACTGCTATATCCCCAATTAACAAAACATCATCTGGTAATATTAGAGACTTAAATAGCATCAGAGATTCAGTCCATGGTCAGCAGAATCCGTTTTTTCTGGGCTAACTGTGGGACAGAACATCAAAAGAGTGTGGGAAAAGAAAGCAGCTCAAAACATGCAAGCCGCATCCTACCTGCCTACAATGACCACCCAGTTAAACCATCTAAGTGAATTGATCCACTAACAAGGTAACAGCTCTCATAATTTAATTGTTTCTCCTCTAAACATTTTTGCATTGTCTCACGCGTGAGTTTTGATGAATATTCTACTTATTCAAGCAATCACACTCTGTCCTTGGCTCCCAAAGTCTCATGCCTATATCACAAAGTAAAATACATTCAGTTAATATCTAAGAGTTCCCTTAATTTTAATAGTTCCAATAGTGCCCAAAATCTAAGTCCAAAATTATCACCTGAGGCTCAAGGCAAACTGTGAACCTCTGTAAAAATCAAAAGCAAGTTACATATCTAATACATAATGGCACAAAGTTAAGGTATCCATCAAAAAGGAAGAAATGGGAGCATAGAAAGAAGGCATGGGACCAGATAAAATGTAAGACAGAGCAAATCAAACAAATCCTGTAGCACCATGTCCAGCATCTAGGACACATGGCATCAGAATGTCCTCTGCAAGGGCCTGTGTAGCTACATGCCACAGCTTTGCTGTTTGCAGTTCATGTGGCTTCCCTCTTGGCTTGATTTCACCACCTTTCTTCCGCAGACATTCCATGATACTGGAATCTCATAATATCAAGGGTCTTCTCTGCAGCTTTGGACTTATCACATCACTCAGGGACAGTTCATAGGAATTCTGAACCTGTTACACTTTGCTTGGCCTCCCAGATGTCAGTCAACCTGCTGACAGCAAGACATCACAAAGCAGACTCAACCCCCTGAAACCTGACCCCTTGTCTCATTTGAATGGCTTTTCCCCAATAAAAGGGTTCTGCACATGCTACTTGCTCTCTTTCTTGCCTGCCTTGCACCCTTTGTGGGAGCTGCAATTGAGAAGCAGTCATTGACCCCAAAGAAAAGGTACTTTCTGTGTCTGTGTCTTTATTTATCCCCCAAATTCACTTGGAGTGACCCCGACTGGTTTAGTCGTGTGAAGCAACAGTGATGCACTGCCTTAATGCTATGCAGCTTTAAAATTTCCACTGCCAAATTAATTAATCCATCATCTTTAAATAAGGCCTCAAAGGTAGTCTCAGGACACGGGCAAAATGTAGTCAACTGCTGTGCCAGAATGTTAACACAAATAGCCTGTAGTACAATTTCCAAAGAGTCCTCCTTCCTCTCTGGAACTTCGTAAATCCAAACTTTACTGTCCACAGTCATATTGGCATTCTTGTCTTCTGTGCTTCCACCAGAATCACCAGTTAAGCTCTGTTTACAGCCCTCTAGGGCTTCTCCAGCCTGCATTTCCAAACTGTTCCAGGTTCTTCACACAAACCAGTTCCAATTGCTTCTGAATTACATGATCACGATAGTCCCAACAATGACCCCACCACTTAGAAACGATTTGTTTTAGTCAGTTTTTCATCTGTGTTACCAAAAGAAATGATACAAACAACTTAGAGAAGAAAAAGTTGATTTTGGTTCAAAAATCTGTTCAATAACCATACCTCATGTTTCAAGTGTTTTGTCCTTGATCTGGACCAAGATGAGACAGAACATCATGGTAGCAGGGCATTCAGAAGAAAGCAGAGAACCCTCCTCCACAAAATATAAACCCCAAAGTCATAGCTCTACTGATTTACTTCCACCAGCCCCACACTACCTCCCAGTTAATCCATTAAAGTGGATCAATCTACTGGCTAATTTATATCTCTTACAATGTAATAATTTTAATGCTAAAAATTTTTACATTGTCCCACACATGAGCTTTTAGGGGATAGCACATATCCCAACCATAACAACTTATAACATTCAGGAATTATATATGATATATAGGCTGTGGTTTACATTATAGAATTTGAATTGCACTAATATTTAAAACTTGAAGAAATTGTTTAATTGCAATGAATATTGGTTTCCTTATCTATAAAATAAAACTGAATTCCTGTTAGGTGATAGGTTTTTATATAGTTATTAGATAAAATGACAAGTTAGAAATGTCTATTATAGTGTTTGGTCTAAATCAATATCATTCTATTATCTCTCTGCTTTCTACCCATCACCTCTTAGTGCTCTTTGATAAACATTTTGGAGTGCCTATCATGTGTCAGTCACTGATTGCTGCTCAATGTCAAATTTTAGGATAAAGTTTTCCCCACAATTTATAGGGAAGACTAACACATAAGGGAAAAAAATTAAAACAAGAAACAAACAACAACAACAAATACCCCATTGCTTTTAAAATACAATGGAGAAAGTAAGATAATGAGATTAAAGAGGAAATATATCTAATTGTGTAATTTATAAAAAATCACCTGCACAGAAAAGTCTGAACTAAATAATGAATGATGACTAACATTTATCCAACCTCAGAATTGACAAAGTTTTTCTGAGGAAGAACATTGCTTAAGCAAATATATAAAGGCCTGAAAGGACATAGTATGTATGAGTCTTCATGAGAAACTGTATGACCAGAGGGCAGAGTGAAAACCAAGAGTCACAAGAGATGAGGAGGGCCATTGGAAACACACAGAATAGGGAAAGTTCTGAATGTCATACCAACTTAAACTTTATCCTATTGTCAGGAGAGGAGCAGGGGAAAGGAGTGTAGCATAGTTTCTTTGGTGCTTTAGAAAGAGAATGATGCCAGATATGTGCGGAAGAAAATTGAATGAGTGATGGTAAAAATGGTATTTTAAAATCTGAAACATATATAGTTTGCATTGAAGAACAGGATTTGGAGGCAGATTGTTAAGTCCAATCCCACTGGTTCCACTATCTTATGAGATCAAAATGCCTTATTATGTTCCATTCTAATTATATTTTTTTCCTTTCTAAGCTTTGTGGCCCCAAGAGTCACCTATCTCAATCTTTTTATCTGTAAAAACAAGATTAAAACCAATGCAGTCTACCATGGTGCTATTGTATTAAAGACATTAAATGGTAAATTTAAGTATATTTAAATAAATGCAATTATTATAATTTTTTGAGTAAAAGAGTAATATAGGAGAGAATTTATATATTATGTTCTTTGTAATACTACAAAGGATTACAGAGGCCCTGTGTGGTGGCACATACCTGTAATCCTAGCAGCTCAGGAGGCTGAGGCAGAAGGATCACAAATTGAAAGCCAGTCTCAGGAACTTAGTGAGGACCTAAGCAAATTGGCAAGATCCTGCCTCAAATATATGTGAAGTGTCCCCCAAAAATCATGTGTGAGAAAATGTGAGAGGGTTCAGAGGGGAAATGATTAGGTTATGAGAGCCTTAAACTAATCAGTAAATTAATCCCTGATGGAATTAATTGAATGATAACTGGAGGAATGTGGGGTGTGCCTAGCTAGAGAAGGTAGGGCATTGGGGGTGTGGATTTGGGGGTATATATTTATTTGCATCCAGTGAGTGGAGTCTTTCTCTCTATACTTCCTGAACATCATGTGAACTGCTTCCCTCTGCCATTCTCCTCCGCCATGATTTAGCTATCTAAACTTTTCCTCCTCTACAGTTGTTCTGGTGGGGTCTTTTAGTCACAGCAGCAAAAAAGCTGACTAAAACATTAGTGTATTATGGGATAAAGAATAGGACATTTTATATAACCCAGTTCTATGTATTCTTTCATCAAATCCTTACTTAGCATCTGTAATACGCTAAAATTATGCTCAGCTCTAAAAATACGAAAGCAACCAAGATAGAGAATATCTTTGTTCTCATAAATTTTACATTCTTATAAGTGAGAAAAAATACAGTGTTTGAAATAAGTGGTAAAAAATAATGTAATGGATAATATGAAAAACATTAAATACATGATATTTGATTATATAGGTAATAACTGTTCAAAGAAAAGTAATGAGAGAAACATATAACATAGGGACAGACCTAATTTAGAAGGTCAGTTATTTTTAAATTGTGACATTTTAAAGAATTTGAGATGAGGTAAGCAGAAGCTACTGAGGGTGTGATATTAGATAAAGCTAGTAAGATAAGCAAAGGTCAAATATGTAAGGTCTCATGTTGAAACTAAAAAACATTTTTGTTATAAAGAGTTCCAGAAAGCCATTGAATGATTTAAAATAGGAAAATGACCAATCATGTTTGGATATGTAAAATTTTATTCCTGTAGCCTTTTTTTGTAAAATAGATTAGAGCAGGGACAAAGAGTGTGTCCATTTAGGAGTGTTCAACAGAGGAGGGTGGAAATTTGCTGTAGTGTTAAAAATAAAGAGAAAAGTTTTAGAGATATAATGGTATTTTCCAATTGACTAATAGGCCACATCTTTCCAATGGCAATGTTACAATTTACATATGTGGCGTTCCCAAAGCGATCCTGTGGAATAATGCAAGAAAGTTTAGAGGTGAAATGACTGGTCT